>NC_031993.1:3838744-3848244 GCF_001879085.1 Nicotiana attenuata
TTAATCAAAGATTCAATGTCTAAGAACCTCAAATTCCAACCAAACACGCTTTCGATCAAAAACCTAACCAAACCTCGTCCGAATGACCTGAGATTTTGCACACACATCCCAAATGACATGACGGAACTACTGTAACTTCTGAAATTCCAATCCGACCCTCGGATCAAAAACTCACTATCGGACCGGAAACTTCAAAAATACAAACTCCGGCATTTCAAGCCTAAATGAGCTACGGACTTCCAAAATACATTTCGAACACGCTCCCAACCCCGAAATCACCTAACGGAGCTAACGAAACCATCATATTTCCATTCCGAGGTCTCTTCACACTGTTCCGACTACGGACCATTTTTCAACACTTAAGCTCTCGTTTAGGGACTAAGTGCCCCAAAACTCTCCGAAACTCAACACCGAACGTCCCGGCAAACCAAAATAGCAGAAATGAACTTAGGGAAAACAGTTATGGGGGATCAGGACGTAATTTACTAAAACGACCGGCCGGGTCGTTACAATCCTGAAAATAAGCCCCATCAAAATTATTTTCCTTAAAATAGCAAAAAATATTTAAAATACTCTTTCTCTTCTCTCATAGCAACCATCATCCTTAAAATTAGGTTCCATTTCCTTCAGTAGTATCAGAAAAAACTTTCAAATATTTTTTAATTATTTTTCTAGTTTTTTATTTGTATATCCAAATATATCTAACACATTAATAATTATATTATTTGTATATCACAGTGTATAACATAATAATAATGTGTATATAAAAAACGTATATTAAAATTTTATTTTCCTTCTTTGTATAACACATTTCAGATTGAAAACTCAAGTTCAAGACAACTCCACATATGTATCCCCTATTATATCCCATGTATATCTCTATGTACATCAGTGATATCTCATGTATATCTATGTATATCCATGAAAATTGTGTTATATATACGATATACAATGTGATATACACGGGCGTCCTCAAAAAAATTGTGTTGTATACATGATATACAAAGTGATATACATAGATATCCTTAAAACCCCGTGTGTAATATACACTGATGTATACGATATACAACGTGATATACACATGTCGCAGTTGGATTGTTAGGTCTGATGTTTTACCTGAAACCAGTCTCAATCACTTCTAATCTTGCTCAAATTTTGCATATAGCCTCGTTTAGACATTATCAACCAATTTTAATCACACACACTCGTTCAATCCAACCAAAAAAAAGAAGAGAGAAGAAAAAAAAAGTTGAAATGTATTTTTTTCACTCTTAGTTTTTGCTTCTGATTTTCTCTGATGTGAGATCAACCTTACCTTTTCATCCCACTGATTTTCTTGCATAATTTGCAAGAATTTTTGCTAAACTATGAGAGCGAAAGAGAGAGATAGAAGAAGAAATACAAGCAGAGAAAATGGGGGGGGGGGGAGGGAAGCCAAAATAAGCGAGTAATTTTTTTAGAGAGAATATATAAGAGAATAGTTTTTTTTAGGATTTGGCTATATAATGCCAATTATTGGGGCTATCTTTGCTATACCTAATATAAAGCTAAAAAATTGCCAGTTTCTATTAAGTATTTTTATAGGATGCCAATTTTTCATTCTTCTAATTCTAATGGGCTGCTTCACTGGGTACTTCAGCTGTGGGGCCAATATAACACTCCAACAATTTTTCCATATAATGTGGGCTGGCCACTTTTCTTTGTACAATCCGGACCGGGAGTTCGAAAATTCTATAATATCAACCAATCAAATAACACCACCAAAAAATCCATCAACACGATTAAACACAAACTATTGACAAACAAAATCGTCAAAATTGTATGGCGTAGCCAGTTTTCCGGTTGGCTATTGAAAAATAGCCACCGATCTAAATGTAATCGATTTCTAGCTATTTTAACTTAAAATATATGGCAAAATGACATAACTGTCCTTGACCTGTTTAACATACTGTTTAGTATCTTTTATCGTCTTTCTCTTTATTTTTGTAGCATTGTACGGATTTCGCTTTTCTGAGAGAGCAGTTTTCTTCGAATCTTGTCTGGGTTATCTCCAATTTTCTTCAAAATTATGGGTGAGAGTTGTTTTTTACGATAATGTGTTTTAATTTTCGTTAGTATTGTTGGTTTTTTAGGTTTAATTTTCGTTATTATTGTTGATTTCCGTACCGTTAGGGTTTAAATATTTGTTCTATTATAACTTTTACGACTTTTCTCTGTTCATTAGTTTGTCTTATTTCTGGTAAGTTTGTCACTCTGGTAATTTCTTTTTCAAATTTTTTTCTAGTATCTGTATATTAGGTTTAATTTTCAAGTATTTTCTTGTTTCATCTGCATTTTTCTCCAGTTCTTGTCAAATTTTGATATAATTGAGTTTTGTTTCATTCCATTATATTTTAAGTGAGGTCTGTTGTGTGCGAATAGTAGACGTCTACTGTGTACGTTTTAAATTATGTTTTTTGTATATTAAATTTAGTAAAAATTTTTTCAGTATATTATACTGGAAGTCTGTGTTGTGTATGTTTATCTTCCAGTATGTCATACTGGATGAACATTATAATATAGTTGAGTCTTGTTTCATCCCAGTATATTTTACGGGACTTCTGTTGTTTGTAAGCTTTGTCTCCAGTATATTATACTGGACAATTCTGTTATTACTGTTTTTTGGGTTATTATTTATCTTCTTTTTTTATATTACAATCTTTGTTCCGGTATATAATCCTGAAGTTTTTTTTCTAGTATGTTATACTGGATGATTATTATACTTTGCTTTTTGATTATGTTTCTTCTGTTTACCCCAGTATTTTTTTCTTTAGTTTCATATCTTCTAATTTATTGTGATCTAGTATATTATGCTGGATGACTGCAATCTCTAGACTTTGTTGTCCTTTTCATTTTACTGGATGAACTCTGTTTATAATTTATTTCACATATATATACTGGAATCTGATTATGCTTACTTATATAATTTGTAATATGTTTTTTTTCTAGATGTTATAGAAATGGAATATTCACCTAGGATATTGAAGGTATGTATTTCTGAAATGTTTAAGTTTTTAGTTTAAAATTATATGAAATGTTGCTTATATGTGTTTTATTTTGATTTTAGGAGGGAGATAGATTTTATGACATTAAGCAGTGGTTTCCTACTGATTGTTATTGGAAAGGCGATCGGAAATTTAAGAAACTTATTTCGTCGTTTTTGTGTGGAACTCAAATGGATCAATTAAAGAATGGTGTATTTGGGAAATTTTAGAATTGAATGAGGTGGGTCATTCTGGTAAGTTGACTCACTGTATGTTTCTTTCCCAAGTATTTTACAAGGATAAAACCAAAATGGTTTTTAGAGTTGGGAACGACGTAGCATTTACAGAAGATGATTTCCATTCTATTACCGGGCTGAAGATTGAGGCCTCTGATTATAGCTTGGTTGATGATAGAGAGAACCGTTTGAAGGAACAATATTTTTCTTTCATTAAGAAGGGTTTGAAGGTAGAGAATTTGTATAATTTTTTGAAAAGGCATTCTCGACTTCCTAGTGGTGCAGCAGATGATATAAGTGTTGATGTTGAGGTCTGCGATGAAGATGCAGTAAAGCTTGCTGAGCTTTATATAGTAGAAGTTGTTCTTTTGGGTAAAGAGCCTACAAGAAATATAAGTGATCGTTCTATGAAAATCATAGACGATGCAGCACTTTGTGCTTCTTTTTCATGGGGCAGTTTCTGCTTTGAAGAGCTTATTGATAATTTGTCTCATCTTCTATCAACTGAATCAGTCAAAAAGAAAACAATTGGTAGGATTGCATCTTATACGGCAGTTGGATTCCCATTTTTATTTAATGTCTGGACAATGGAAGTCTTTAATGATTTCCGTCAATATGCAAAATATGAGGATCGGGGGCCAATTAGGATGTTGTCTTACTCCAGCATTGGATGTCCAAAATATGACACACTTGTCAATGATTTCTTTAGAAAAGCAAGTGTAAGTTAATAGTATTTGAATTTTTAATATATATTTATGCTCATATATTTTGTTTTAGTTTAATTATTAACCTTTCTGTTTAATTTGTAGAAATTTAAGGTTTTCAAGGTGAATCAATCATATCTTCTCAAATCTTCATCCAAAGTTAATGTTAACGACATTGTCAATGTAAGTAGTTGTTTCTTCTATTTTATTTAGTCTTGCTTTTCATTAATCTGTACTATCGTATACTAGATTTATGTAGTAATAACTTGCATTTAAAATTATGTTTGCTGTAAATTATTCTGGGAGTTGTTTCTCAGAAGTATTATTTTCCAGGTTTTCCAATGGAAGTGGAATATACTCAATTAGTATAATTTACTAGAGCTGTATACTTGTGTAGTATAATACTATACTTGAAGCAAGTATATTATACCTGGAGTATATCCTGTTAATAATTGTCTTCCAATATGTTATAATGGATGATTATTAATATATAGTTGAGTTTTATTTGACTCCAGTATCTTTTAATCGAAGTCTGCCATGTTTAAGATTGTTGTCCAGTATATTATACTGGAAGTCTGTTCTCTCAGTGTTTGTTTTCCAGTATGTTATACTGGATTATTGTTGAGTTATGTTTGAATCCAGTATATTTTATTCGATGTGTACTGTGTGTATGCTTGTCATCCATTATGTTATACTGGATTAGTTCTATCTCGACTATTACTGTACAAAATTATATGCTACCCTTCTTCTATTGTGCTTAGAATCGATAAGAATAAACATGTGTGATGATGCAAAAATTCTTACCATTTTAGTATAATAGAAGTGGAATATACTCAATTAGTATAATTTACTAGAGCAGTATACTTGTGTAGCATAATACTATACTTGAAGCAAGTATATTATACCTGGAGTATATCCTGTTAATAATTGTCTTCCACTATGTTGTAATGGATGATTATTAATATATAGTTGAGTTTTGTTTGACTCCAGTATCTTTTAATCGAAGTCTGCGATGTTTAAGATTGTTGTCCAGTATATTATACTGGAAGTCTGTTCTCTCAGTGTTTGTTTTCCAGTATGTTATACTGGATAATTGTTGAGTTATGTTTGACTCCAGTATATTTTATTCGATGTGTACTGTGTGTATGCTTGACATCCATTATGTTATACTGGATTAGTTCTATCTAGACTATTACTATACAAAATTATATGCTATCCTTCTTCTATTGTGCTTAGAATCGATAAGAATAAACATGTGTGGTTGTCACGACCTCAATCCCGGTCGTGATGGCGCCCAACACTAATGCTAGGCAAGAATACGATTATAATAGCAAATGTCAAGGTTCCAATCTGAATCTAAATAAAATAGTACGGAAAATAATAACGAATATCCAAACATTCCCCCAATAGATCTGGAGTCACGAGTCTAGAGTCTCTAGATGTAATGGAGTAATATATCCATAGTAAAAAAGAAGTCTAGGACATGGAAAGATAAATGAAATAGAGGGGAGAAGTCGGGTCCTGCGGACGTCAGGCAGCTACCTCAACAACTCCTGAAAATAAACCTCACGATGACAGCAAACAGCTCCACTAAGTCTCCGGAGCACCTGAATCTGCACACATGGTGCAGGGAGTAAAGTGAGTAATAAACATATATAATGACTGAAAGTAAGAAATCTCGAAATATTACAATATAAAGCTATAATCAACGACTCAGCACGTTTAATGATGAAACAACAGGAGACAATGACAATTAAGACAAACAGATATAAATTGCATGAATGCAATGCAATGCACATGACCGCTGCAGCGCGCAGCCCGATCCATTTGGGTACCCGCGCTCACTGTGGGGGTTCAGACTCCGGAGGGGCTCCTACAGCCCAAGCGCAATATCATCGTAGCATTCGCTGCGGCGTGCAGCCCGATCCACACTCAGTCCAGATATATATATACATGCAAGCCACTCGGGTACAGTCAAATTGTCCGCTTTTAGTTTCAATTATTAGGAATTATAGAGCTAAGTGTGTAAACCTTTATTTATTTACTAAATATTTCAAGGCAGTGTCTAACTCAGGACTGATATCATGAAATATGCTAAGCATCATGGAAGCAGTAATAAGGATCCCTGAAGGATGCAAATGATAGGCACAAAGCCCCAAACATATTCATAAGAATCCAAGTAGGATGATCACCAAATAATTTCTAGTCAAGAACACAGTACGAACATCAATCGGGACGGACTAGGTCATAATCCCCAGTCTCAATCGAACCCGCACTCATCATAGAGTACGTGTCTCGCCTCAATATAGCGTCTTAATGTGATATACCGGGGTTTCAAACCCTCAGTCATCATCTACATCTATTACTCACCTCAAGCCGGCCACAAGTGTAGCTCGCTATGCCTTTGCCTTTCGAATCAACCTCTTCGCATGCCGAATCTTATTAAACAACAACGAATACATTACAATAGGCTAAAGAAACATAACCCAATCGAAAAGACTCGAAAAATACCAAAATTCACTAAGTTGGCAAAACCCGAGCCTCGGGCCCACTTCTCGAAAAATTACAAAATTTACATCACTGGATTCCTCGTCTCGCCACGAGTATACACATACCAATTTTACCAAAATCGGAGTTCAAATGCCCCTTCAAATCCCAAATTTTCATTTCAAAACCCAAGCCCTAGTTCTTCAAATTTTTACCCAATTTCCCATGAATTAAAGGTTGATTCTTCAATAAAATAGCGTTTCTAGGTCACGAGACTTACCTCCAATCAATTCCCGTCAAAACTCTCTTCAATTTCTACCAAAAAGCTCTTGAGATAGTTCAAAAATGGAGGAAACAATGAATGGGTCGCGGATGAAATATCATAATTAAACCCTTCTGTCGGCTTTTCTTCTACGCGAACACGGTCAACACCCCGCGTTCGCGAAGGCCAACTTTCCTTTGACCAAACGATACCCTACGCGAACGCGTCGACCCTCACGCGAACGCAATGGTCCAGCTTAACTTCCTACGCGGACGCGATACTCCAAACGCGAACGCAATGCACAGGAACGTCCTCTTACGCGAACACGACTCCCTCATCGCGAACGCGATGAACAAACCAGGCAGGGTCCCCAGCCCTTCTACGCGAACGCGAGGCCACGATCGCGAACGCGATGACCCAGAAACCACAACTACGCGAACGCGATGGGCACCTCCGCGAACGCGAAGGCCAAAAGTGGCCTGCANTTCTAAATACAAGTTTCAATACAATATTCTAGAATCCTTTGAAGCCCATGCATTTCTCTTTTAAATTCCTACACCTATGGATGCATCCTTCAAAGCTTCGACCTCTACAATTTTACTGAGTAATCACTTAGGTGTCACAGTGATAGAAAATCAGGCATATCCATGTTAAGTAATTGCATACTTGAATTATCACATTAGTTCTTTTCATCAAAACACATCAAACAACACTAAAATCATCATTTCACATCGGATTCAAGCCTAAGTTTCTTAAAAACTTCCGAATTACGCATTCGATCAAAAACCCAACCAAACGACGTCCGAATGACCTGAAATTTGCACACATATCCAAAATCACCTAACGGAGCTACTGCAACTCTCGGAATTCCATTCCGACCCTCGGATCAAAATCTCACCTATCCACCGGAAATCGCGAAAACGCCAACTTTGCCAATTCATGCCTAAGTCTACTCCGGACCTCCAAAATCACTTCCGATCGCACTCTTAAGTCACAAATCACCTCCCGAAGCTAACCGAATCACCGGAATTCACATTCGAGCCTTCTAACTAATAAGTCAATGTTCGGTTGACTTTTCCAAACCAAACCTTCCTTAAAGAGACTAAGTGTCTCATTTCCTATCCAAACCAATTCAATTCAACTCTAACTCACCCGATGCTGATAATAAAACATGAAAGAGCAATAAATGGGGGAAACGGGGCTGTAATACATGAGACGACGGGTTTGGTCGTCACAGTGATGATGCTGAAATTCTTACCATTTTAGTATAATGGAAGTGGAATATACTCAATTTGTATAATTTACTAGATCATTATACTTGTGTAGTATAATACTATACTTGAAGCAAGTATATTATACCTGGAGTATATCCTGTTAATAATTGTCTTCCAGTATGTTATACTGGATGATTATCAATATATAGTTGAGTGTTGTTTGACTCCAGTATCTTTTAATCGAAGTCTACCATGTTTAAGATTGTTGTCCAGTATATTATACTGGAAGTCTATTTTGTTTTCCAGTATGTTATACTGGATAATTGTTGAGTTATGTTTGACTCCAGTATATTTTATTCGATGTGTACTGTGTGTATGCTTGTCATCCATTATGTTATACTGGAGTAGTTCTATCTAGATTATTATTGTCCAAAATTATATGGTACCCTTCTTGAATTGTGCTTAGACTCGATAAGAATGTTTATGTGTTATGATGCTGAAATTCTTACCATTTTTCTTTTCTTTTCAGAGGGTATCTGCAAAAGTTGAAGACATTGTACATGCAGATTTTGTTAAATTTAAAATAAAGATGAAGAAAAATATTAAAGATAATCGACTAAAGATGAAGAAACATTTGAAGAACTCTGTTAAGGTAATTAACTAGTTTGGTAATTTATTTTAGTGTTGATTTTGTTCATAGAATAATATATTGTATTCATTGTTGCAGGATATTAATCAGAAGCTTGATATTGTTCTAAAGTTTATTCAAAATGTTAAAAAAGGAAAGGAACAACATGATGACTTGTTGAATGATGAAGATGAAAGCAATGAATTACAAGATTCTTCCAGATTTTCAAATGACAAACATGACAAAAGCAGTGAACATGAAAATAGTGAAAGTAGTGAACAAGGAGATTATATTGGTGGAGAAAATGATTCTGATAGAGATTTTGCTCATTTGTCGGGTGACAAACTGGATGAAGAAGAGAAAGATGTTGAGTTACCAAAAGAAAATGAACAGTTAAATAAGGAGTTTGAGGATGCAGGACCTTCTAATTCAAGGGCACCAATAATGGATATTGAGTCCATCCGTGAAGAGGCAAATAAAGCAACTGAAAATGAATGTCGAGCACATATGGATTCAATACCATTAGCCATGGATATTAATTCAGTTCATGGAGCACAAGTTACTGAAGAAGGTTTAGCAGCCAGTGGAATCTTGTTGGAAGGTCCTTGTCATGAAGTAAGACCGGAATGTAATGCAGTTGAACCTTTTGTGACAGCTGGTAAAGATGTTGAAGCTATGATTGTTGACATAGCTGATGGGAAACAAGAGCTTTCTACATCACAGTCCAATGAAAAGATTTTGCGAAATACGACAGCTGAATTGTTAATTCCATCAATCATGAATGTTGAAACAGTGATGGATGAACATGCAGCAAATGATGGAATTTCAGTCAAAAGTTCTTGTGAGGAAGAAAGAGTGGAATGTAATGCACCTGATCAAGTTGTTTCAACCGGTACAGATGTTGATGTTATCATGGGGAAAGTAAAGTAGTCGTAGTAGGTACGGG
>NC_031993.1:3850125-3852801 GCF_001879085.1 Nicotiana attenuata
GTCATGCTAGACACCAGCGTATAGATACTCGTCACCATGCCTATACACCATACTCGACACATAGCAAATAGCAAATAAGACCCTACTCTTATTCCCTCAAGCCAAAATTAGACCAAACACTTACCTCAAATGCTCCAAAAATCAACTCAAGCCTCTAGTGTAGCTTTACCCCTCGAAATCGGCTCCAACTCAGTCAAATCTATGAAATAATGACTTTACAATATTAATAATAGCTAAACAAACTAAACCCAATGCCTAAATATGAATTTCCAAGCTTTCTTCCAAAAATTCCAAAATCGACCCCGGGCCCGCTTGGTCAAAACACGAGGTTCGAACCAATTCCATGTCACCCATTCCCCCACGAGCCCGGATATACAATTTGTTTTCAAATTCGACCCCAAAACGAGGTCTAAATCAAAGAAAATTGAAAAGCCCTAATTCTACCCTTTCCCCAATTCTCACAATGAACTACATGATTTAGGTCTAGGAATTTGATAAATGATGATAGAAAATGAAGAAAACGAGTTAGATAATACTTACCCAAGAAGCTTTGGTGAAGGATAGCTCTAAAAATCGCCTATGTGCTGTGGAGAAGATGAACTCGTGTGTTTTGGGTGAAAAATCCCGTCAATGTTATGTTTTGGGGTATTTAAAATCACTGGGCAAAATTGCCCTTCCCGTTCGCGGGAAGGGGGCCGCGTTCGCGAAGGGTAAACCGGGTAAGCATCGCGAACGCGTGGAGTCAAGCGCGAATGCGTAGAAAGAATGTACTGGGGTCCGAGGATTGTTCTATGCGAACACGTTGAGGGCACGCGAACGCGATGAAGGGATCAGCAAAGCTATGCATTCGCGGATGGTGGAACACGAACTCGAAGAGGAAATTACTGGCTCCTATTTTTGGCTTACGCGATCGCGGGTCCAAGACGCGAACGCAAAGAAGGAAGACTCAGTACTACGCGAACGCGAGAGGAAGGGCGCGATCGAGAAAAAGAAATCCCTGTGCACAAATACCAGATTTTTCTGCAACTTTCTAGGTTCAAAAACCACTCCGACACACCTCCAAAACACTCCCGAGCCCTCGGGGCTCCTATCCAAACACACACACTAACTCAACAACATCCTACGAACTTAACCATGCGATTAAATCGCCAAAATAACATCATAAACGAGGAATCAAACCTCAAAATCATCACTTTTTCATCAAACTTCATAAACTTTCATTTTTAGATATTTGGGTCCGAAACACGTCAAATGACATCCGATTTCGACCAAATTTCACAGAAAGCGCTTAAACCATATATAAGACTTGTACCGGGCGTCGGAACCAAAATACGAGCCCGATACCACAGTCTTTTAATAAATTTTTATTTCCATTTTCCTTAATAATTTCAGAAAAATAATTTCACAGAAAAAATTCTTTTCTCGGGCTCTAGACCTCGGATTTCGACTCCGGTCACATACCCGAGTCCCATATTTTTCTACGGACCCTCCGGGACCGTCAAATCACGGGTCCGGGTCCGTTTACCAAAAATGTTGACCGAAGTCAACTTTAATCATTTTTAAAGCCACATTTTGAATTTTTTTATAGAATTTAACATATAATCTTTCCGGCTACGCGCCCGGATTGCGCACGAAAAACGAGGTAGGAAAAAATAAGGTTTTCAAGGCCTCAGAAGTACGGGATGAAAGAGAAAATAGGTGATGACCCTTTGGGTCGTCACATTCTCCACCTCTAAAACAACCGTTCGTCCTCGAACGAACAAAAGAACGAAGTACCTGAGTCGGGAAATAGATGAGGATAACGGCTCCGCGTATCAGACTCAGACTCCCAGGTCGATGCCTCAGGAGACTGACCTCTCCACTGGACACGCACTGAAGGAAAACTCTTCGACCTCAACTGTCGAACCTGCCTGTCTAGAATAGCTACCGGCTCCTCTTCGTAAGACAGATCCTTGTCCAACTGGACAGTGCTGAAATCTAACACGTGGGCTGGACCACCGTGATACCTCCGAAGCATGGACACATGAAACACTGGATGTACGGCTGACAAGCTGGGCGGCAAGGCAAGTCTTTAAGCCACCTCTCCCACACGATCGAGAATCTCAAATGGGCCAATGAACCTAGGGCTAAGCTTGCCCTTCTTCCCAAATCTCATCACGCCCTTCATAGGCGACACTCGGAGCAAGACCCGCTCACCAACAATGAAAGCTACATCTCGAACCTTACGATTCGTATAACTCTTTTGCCACGTCTGAGCCGAACGAAGCCTGTCCTGAATGATCTTGACCTTATCCAAGGCCTCCTGAACTAAATCTGTACCCAATAACCGAGCCTCTCCCGGCTCAAACCATCCGACTGGAGACCGACATCGCCTACCATACAACGCCTCATATGGAGCCATCTGAATGCTGGACTGGTAGTTGTTGTTGTAGGCGAACTCTGCTAGAGGCAAAAACTGGTCCCACGAGCCTCCAAAATCAATGACACAGGCTCGGAGCATATCCTCCAATATCTGAATAGTCCTCTCGGACTGGCCGTCCGTCTGAGGATGGAACGCTGTGCTCAACTCAACCCGTGTGCCTAACTCTCGCCGAACTGCAGCCCAGAAACGCGAGGTAAACTGCGTACCCCGATCCGAAATGATAGATGCCGGCACGCCATCGAAGCGACAACTCT
>NC_031993.1:3852901-3855278 GCF_001879085.1 Nicotiana attenuata
ATGGGCATAAAACGTGTTAAAATCACAGTTATCAACTTCCCCAAACTTAAACCTTGCTTGTCCTCAAGCAAGTAAAACAAGACCCACCCTCAAAGGGAAACATCCAAGTAATTCCAGTCCTAAGGAGACCTCATCACGCATCAATTGGGACTAACAATTGCCCTCAATACGAATGCATCATTAACACATTTTTAATCTTTTAAGAACTATGGATCAAATGTGACACGAGAGCATCAAGGGTTGACTCATTTCATCAAGGCGCTTTTCTCAAATACCTTGGTCTTTGTGGAACCCAAACTCACACATCCTCAACTCTCCCTAAGCGAACCTCACTTTTTAGAGTAATGACACACAACCCGAGGTTGATGGATTTTTGTTTTCACTCATTTCTCTCACAAAGAAGGTCATAAGTCCAGCTTTAGGTACCATATGCTTGCCCCTTATGTAAGTATCCACTAATGTAGGCTTCCCTCAACTCAAGATCATATAGGGCTTTTGAGGAGTCTTTGTGAAGGCTTTTGGGTGAAGGTAGGATAAGTTTTTTTTCATTTAGGTTCAATCTTCCCTTTAGCACTTCTTTTGATTCTTTATGGCATACTTTTTGACTAATTTGAGTGTTTCACTTCTTTCAATTCTTTCAAGGGGTTAGAGAGACACATTGTCACTCTTTCTTTTGCACTTCAAACCTTTCTTCTTTTTCTACTTTTACACAACCTTTTTCACTTTGTTTTCTTTTAATCCCCCTTTTCGGTTCTTATTCACTTTTGCATTTTTTTTTTGTCTTTTTCTCTTTTTCATTGCCTCCCTTTTCTTTTGCTTTTGTGCCTCTTTACCGCATTGAGTCCTTTCTTGTCTCAACCCCCCAAACTTAGGTATTTGCCATCGCTCAAGGGAAGATTTGGGTGCCAAGAGAGAGTCTCATTGAGAACGGGTATAGGCTTGTAGCTTTGGTTCATGAAAGAAGAAGGTTAAGGCTCAAAAGGGTTGAACTAGGGATCATTTCATTGGTAGGTTACGGAAATTGTTCAAATTTGGAAGTTCGGATCAAGGAGGGCCTATATTCACTTCTCAAGTCAAGTTTCACCTATGATTTCGCCTCAACAAACATTCAGGGCAAGTTCTAGACCATTGGCTTGGAACTTAGACTCATGGTTCAAATTCTCACCACACACATACTCAGGGTTTGCTAAAGACATCGAGTTGAGAGCCCACAACGACGGAGGAACCTGGACAGTGGTCGGGGTAGACTGGGCCTCAACTGAAGTGGCTAATGTGGACAACTTGGATGTCACTATGGACATCCAGTTGTTCAAACTGGCCAATGTCATGGCTAGCTGCTGGGCTGTCAATGGATTGGTCCGGGAAACAGGAACTATAGCGCCAGCTGAAGAACTAGGGCCTGCAGAAGAGGAGGGCCTATCAACTGGGACAGACACAACTGGAACGGAGGGAAGCTCTGTAGAAGGCTCGACCTCAACCGGCTCCTCAGACTGGCCGGTCGGGGTAGAGGTGGATGACTTGCTTTTCTTGTCCCCCTTTGGGTTGTCTGGACCCTGAATACTGAACCAGGAGAAAAAGGCTATTGGGCGCACTGCCACATCATTATGCATTTTCTTCACCTGCAAGTCCCTAAAATACAGTGTCAGAGTGTTTGGGAAAGGGTAGTTCCACGTACTGTCAATCCCCATAGCAGTAATCGCCCTGTACATAATATTCCCCACATTGATAGGGAATCCAGCCATGATGGAAGCAATGAGCACAGCCCGGGGGAGAGGGACGGTCTGGTCATGCGAAGTGGGATCCAACCTATTGCAAACAAAGGTGAGCCACCCTCGCGCCTCAAAGTTCATGTTTTTCCGTAAGATTTTTACCCCTGCCTGTACCCAATCTGGAACAACACCCGGATGTGCCAAGAACTCGGCTAACCATGGGCGAACCTCCTCCTTCATTGCCAATTTCTCCAAGTATTGGGTCTCGTCTTCATCCTTGAAACCCAAATAATCATTAAATGCTTTGCCCGAAAATACAACATTCTTGTCCCTCACTTTGGTCACAGTGGAGTTCTTTTTGGTGTAGGCTACGTTGGTGTAGAACTCCTTGACCATGTGTTCATTTGCATTTATCAACCCGTCACTGAAGTGGTCCCACCCGCTTCTAGTTTGAAATTGTTCATGAACTCTGGGTAGAAGTGGCAATAAGTCCTTGGTTATGATGCACCTCTCGGGGATGAGATGTCTTTTGGACCACATTTCTCGGAATTTGTGGAAGGCCACTTGACTAACAAAGCGGTCTTCCCACACTTCCGCTTTTCTTGTTCGTTCCACACCACCAACCTCAGGTACCCCCACTAACCGGAAGCTCCTCAGCACTATCAGCA
>NC_031993.1:3856180-3860380 GCF_001879085.1 Nicotiana attenuata
TGCATTGATCAACCCGTCACTGAAGTGGTCCCACCCGCTTCGAGTTTGAAATTGTTCATAGACTCTGGGTAGAAGTGGCAATAAGTCTTTGGTTATGATACATCTCTCGAGGATGAGATGTCTTTTGGACCACATTTCTCGGAATTTGTGGAAAGCCACTTGACTGACAAAGCGGTCTTCCCACACTTCCGCTTTTCTTGTTTGTTCCACACCACCAACCTCAGGAACCCCACTAACCGGAAGCTCCTCAGCACTGTCCGCACTATCCCCAGATTCTGAAGCTGTGGGGGAAGTGGAGTACTTGCCGCTGCCCGCAGCTGAGCCATCAGACGACTCAGATTATATAGCTTTTGGGTTTTGGGCTGGAACTGAGGGGACTTGCCCGGAATCAGCTGATAGTTCTTGAGAAGGAAGGTACTCACTCCCCGATTGCTCCTCGTCTGACACTATTTGCTTTCTTGTCTTTAGTTTTGGTTGGGGAGTGAGTTTCTTTAGCTTAGCTTTCCCTCCCCGGGAGGGTTCTCCTCGACCGGGTTGTTTGGCACCACGTCCTCTGTGTCTCACCATTTTCTGCACACAAATGATTCTAACATTGTTAGTATAGGCAAGTGCAGTGTATTATCATTATCATTTCAGTTAGTAAAGTAGACTGGAGTTGTGCGGACCGCGCCAACAGGGCATGCGGCTGCACAGGTCTATCTTATGAAGACCAGCTCTCTGAACATTTCCCATGCGGGCCGCACAAACATGAAACGCGGCCGCGCGGGATCAGCGTGGACCGCATTAACAGGTCACGCGGCCGCATTGAGCAACTACTCCAATTGGGACCTCTCTGAACCTTGCTGACGCGGGCCGCGCAAACATAGCATGCGGCCGCGCAGGCATGGAGAGGACCGCACAAACATGGCGTGCGGCCGCACTGGGCGTTTAATAACGGGATAGCTAGGGTTCAATAAAAATTGCTCAATTCTTTCATGTTTTGGCCTCCTACTATGTCCCTACTCATTTTTAACAAGCCCAGCATTTCAAAGAACAACAAGAACAACAAGAACAACATAAAACTATGCTAATCATGAGCAATGAAGAACAAAAGAAAAACGAAGAAGTTATTATTAAGGAAACAAGTATAAAGTGTAAAGTAATACTAACTAAAACTAAGGTGAGAGATATGTTACCAGGGAAGTGAAGAAATGCTCTTGATGTTAATGCCAAAGAGAGGTTCAGGATGAATAGTGAAAAATTAGGGCTCAGAGATCGATTTGGCGAAAAGTTCTCAATGAGGCCCTAGAGGTCTATTTATAGAAGAAGACAGTGGGGCCCCTACTTACCCTCCAGCGCGGCCGCGTGAACAGGACCGCAGACCGCACTGGACTTACCTCATACTACCACGCTTAAGACTTCTGACGCGGGCGCGCGAATGCGGCCGCGGCCGCGTGGTGCGATGCGGACCGCACAAACATGGGATGCGGCCGCATGAACCAACTGCAGAGACTTGAAATATTGGCTTTGGCTGGTGCGGACCGCACAAGCAGGGGTGCGGCCGCACTAGCCAACTTCAGAGACTGTTTACTTTTTCTGCACAGTTGTTTTGCACTAATTCACCACAATTCCTGCAACATCTCACAAACCATTAGCTCAAAAATCCTAATCTACAACAGAAATAAAAAAAAAAAGACATGGGTTGCCTCCCAAGAAGCGCCTGATTTAACGTCGCGGCACGACGAATGTTACCATCATATCACGTCAAATGAATGAGTGCCACCACATGGCTGTCATCAATCTTCCCCAAGTAATGCTTCACACGATGCCCATTGACTCGGAAAACCTCATCATTTTTGTTCTTGAGATCAATAGCACCAAATGGAGTCACCCCCACAACCTCAAATGGACCACTCCACCTAGACTTGAGCTTTCCCGGGAATAACCTCAACCGGGAGTTGAAGAGAAGAACCATGTCACCCACCTTGAATTCTTTACCCCGAGCGTACTTGTCATGAAGGTACTTCATCTTGTCTTTGTACAACGACGAGCTGGAGTAAGCATGAAATCTAAACTCATCAAGCTCATTCAATTGCTCCACTCGGAGATTTGCTGCAATATCCCATTCCAAGTTCAATTTCCTCAATGCCCACATAGCCTTGTGTTCAAGTTCCACTGCAAGATGGCAAGCTTTACCAAACACCAACCGATACGGAGACCTACCAATTGGAGTCTTGTAAGCAGTCCGATAAGCCCAAAGAGCATCATCCAATTTCTTCGACCAATCGTAACTATTAGCATTCACCGTTTTGGACAGAATACTCTTTATCTCTCGATTTGATACTTCCACTTGTCCACTAGCTTGTGGATGATAGGGAGTGGTCACTTTGTGATTAACTCCATACTTAGAAAGCAATGAATCAAAAGCTTTGTTGCAAAAATGGGACCCCCCATCACTAATAATGGCCCGGGGAGTACCAAATCTCGTAAAGATACTCTTCGTCAAAAATGCTACAACACTTCGGGCTTCATTGTTGGGAAGGGCCATGGCTTCCACCCATTTTGAAACATAGTCCACCGCCACGAGAATGTAAGTATTACCACAAGAGCTCACGAACGGACCCATGAAATCGATGCTCCAAACATCAAAAATATCCACCTCAAGAATTGCATTGAGGGGCATCTCATCCTTCTTGGAAATACCGCCGGCTCTTTGACATGCATCACAACTCTTCACCAATTCACTAGCATCCTTGAACAACGTGGGCCAATAGAAGCCACAACTCAAAACTTTTGAGGCTGTCCTCACCCCCCCGTGATGGCCACCATAGGGAGAGGAGTGACAAGCCTCCAAAATGCTTATTTGTTCACTTTCCGGCACACATCTCCTTATTACTCCATCCGTGCAAATTTTAAACAAATACGGATCATCCCAATAAAAATCCAAAATATCCCGTTTGAGTTTCTTCTTTTGGTTGGAAGAGAGCTCGCACGGGATGTTACCAGTCACAATGAAGTTGGCGATGTCCGCGAACCATGGCATCTCACACATAGAAACGGAAAGAAGCTGCTCGTCAGGGAACCTATCATTGATCTCAATACCATCACTTGGTCTCCCATCTTCATCTAATCGACAACTTGATTCTCGCTTCCCTTTCTATCCACAATCTCTAAATCAAATTCCTGAAGGAGTAGCACCCATCTCATCAATCTTGCTTTCGAATCCTTCTTAGTCATCAAATACCAAAGGGCTGCATGGTCTGTGTGTATGATCACCTTTGCCCCCATAAGGTAAGGTCTAAATTTCTCCATCGCGAACACAATAGCCAATAGCTCCTTTTCTGTCACAGTGTAGTTTCTCTGAGCCTCATTCATAGTCTTGCTAGCATAATACACAGGATGGAACATTTTGTTGATTCTTTGGCCTAGCACCGCCCCAACTGCTACATCACTCACATCACACATAAGTTCAAAAGGAAAGTCCCAATTAGGAGCAGTGATTATAGGGGTTGTTGTCAACTTGTGTTTCAGTAACTCAAAAGACTCCATGCATTTCTCATCAAAAATAAACTTGACATCCTTCTCTAACAACTTGCAAAGCGGGTTCACAATTTTGGAAAAATCTTTAATGAACCGCCGGTAGAACCCGGCATGACCCAGAAAACTCCTCACCCCTTTGACAGAGGTAGGGGGAGGAAGTCTTGAGATAACCTCTATTTTTGCCTTATCAACTTCAATTCCTTGCCTTGAGATTTTGTGGCCCAATACAATTCCCTCTTGCACCATAAAGTGGCATTTCTCCCAGTTGAGCACAAGGTTGGTTTCTTCACATCTTGCCAAAACCCTATCCAAGTTCACCAAACATTCTTCAAATGAATCTCCCACCACACTGAAGTCATCCATGAATACCTCTAAGATATCCTCCACCATGTCGGTGAAGATTGCCATCATGCATCTTTGAAAGGTCGCTGGGGCATTACATAATCCGAATGGCATTCTCGAGAACGCGAACGTGCCATAAGGACATGTAAAGGTTGTCTTCTCCCGATCCTCTGGGGCAATGAGAATTTGATTATACCCCGAGTAGCCATCTAGAAAACATAAAAGGCCCGGCCCGCAAGACGATCAAGCATTTGATCCAAGAATGGTAGTGGGAAATGATCTTTTCTTGTCACCTTGTTCAGCTTTCTATAGTCCATACACACTCTCCAACCCGTAACT
>NC_031993.1:3860973-3913523 GCF_001879085.1 Nicotiana attenuata
TCAACATAGATCAAGGCACTTGTGTCATCCACTATCACCGCCGTGACAATGTCCACAAATGAACACACCTCCGTACTATTGGGTTGTCTCATTGACTTGCACACATGAAATACCACCTTCTCATCTCCCACACGGAATGTTAACTCCCCTGCTTCCACATCAACCAATGCCTTCCCCGTAGCTAGGAAAGGTCTTCCAAGAATGATAGGCACTTCGAAATCCACTTCGCAATCCAATATGACAAAGTCGGCCGGCAATATGAATTTGTCCACCCGTACAAGCACATCATCGATTATACCTAGAGGCCTCTTCATCGACCGGTCCGCCATTTGAAGTCTCATGGAGGTTGGCCTAGGTTGCCCAATTCCCAAAGTCTTGAAGACTGAGTACGACATCAGATTAATGCTAGCCCCCAAGTCACATAGGGCCTTAGCAAAGCCCGCACTTCCGATAGTGCAAGGAATAGTGAAAGCACCAGGGTCCTCAAGTTTCGGGGCCATAGAATGCATAATCGCACTAACTTGGTGCGTCATCTTTATTGTTTCACACTCCATAGAACGCTTCTTGGTGACTAAATCCTTCATAAATTTTGCATACCCAGGCATTTGTTCAAGTGCCTCCACTAAAGGGACATTGATTGTGAGGCTCTTCATCATGTCTATGAATTTCTTGAACTGATTGTCGCTCTTTTGCTTTGCTAACCGCTGAGGATATGGTGGAGGTGGTCTAGGCAAGGGTGCCTTTGCCTTGGGCATCGCCGGCTCGGGTATATCAATGATGTGTTCCCTAGACGGGTTCACGGTCTCTTGAGTCTCTACCCCGGCCTCATCATCAGTATCGATCCGCACATCATTTGTCACTATTGGCTCAATAACATTGTCAACATTCAAAGGTGCTTCATCATCATGCAACTCAACTTCATCATTCACAACTTGATTCTCAACCGAAGCATGCACATCACCGCCTCTTCCACTCCTAGTTGTAACCGCCATCACATGATTGTTGCCCCCCTTCGGGTTCACTACCGTATCACTTGGTAGCGCACCTTTTGGGCGGGTGTTTAAAGCTTGAGAGATTTGTCCTATTTGCACCTCTAAGCTCTGGATAGATGTGATATGCGAAGCCAATTGTGCATCGGAATCTTGGTTCTTTTTCATCATCTGCTCGAACATCATTTCTATCCGTCCCATATCACTTCCAGAAGAAGTGGGCCCTTGTGACTGAAAGGGGGGTGGATAGGGGGCCTTTGAAAGCCTTGCCCCCTACCACCATTATTCCACCTTCCTTGATTGCTATTATTGTTGTTCCAATTGTTGTTGTTACCATTCCAATTGCCTTGGTTATTGCCTTGACTACCCCAATTGTTATTTTGATTGCCATTGTTCCAATTGTTGCCACCCTGTTGTTGATTATTGTTGTTCCAATTGCCGCCTCCTTGTTGATTGCCCCAATTGCCTTGGGGGCGCCATTGTTGATTTCCTCTATTTCCTCCTTGTTGGTCACTGCTACCTTGAGGTTGTTGTTGCCCTCTTTGCCTCCTTTTTAGCATAGAAACATTCTCCATTGCATTGACTTGGCGCGGGTTTTGTACTTGTTGCAATTGCGCCTTCGCCAACTGATTCATTGTTGTTGTAAGTTCGGCAATAGCTTGGCCGTGATCACTCAACTCCTTATGCAAATGGATGACCGTGGGGTCACCTTGGGGTACATTCGCTCGGCTTTGCCATGCCTAAGAGGTGTCCGCCATTTCATCAAGTACATCACATGCCTCTTGGTAAGAAAGTTTCATAAAGTTCCCACCAGCCAATTGGTTCACAATGCATTGATTTGTGGTGTTGATGCCCCTATAGAAAGTCTGTTGGATCATCGCCTCAGTCATGTCGTTGTTAGGGCATTCCTTCACCATTGTTCTATATCGCTCCCAGATCTCATGCAAGGGTTCCGTTGGCATTTGCTTAAAGGCTAGAATCTCATCCCGAAGAGCCGCCATATGACTTGGAGAAAAGAACTTGGCAATAAATTTGTCCGCCAATTCATCCCATGTAGTGATAGAATGATTTGGTAACCTTTCTAACCAGTCCAACGCTTTACCCCGAAGAGAAAACGGGAAAAGCCTCAATCTCAACGCATCCTCTGACACGTTTGTTTGTTTGCTGCCCCAGCAAGTATCTACGAACCCCTTCAAGTGCTTGTATGCATTTTGGTCGGAGGCGCCCATAAAATATCCCCTTTGCTCGAGCAAGGTCAACATGACATTTGTGATTTGAAAGTTCCCCGCCCGGATTCGGGGAGAAACGATGGCACTTACGTACCCTTGATTAGGAAGAACTCTTGGGACCGCTCTTGGTGGTGGCGGAATTGTTGTCATGTACATTAGCATTGGCATTTTGACCTCTCCGTGGTACTTGAGGTACCGGAAGCTCATCTTACTCAACATCTTCAACCTCCTCCCCCGCCAAGGCATTGCCAAGAGGGTCATTTCCGTTTAGAGCCATGAGTACCTAATGGATCAACACAGATAAAATTAGTAAAAAGAAGGAAAGAGAAGCAAAACACAAAACTAGCTACACAAATAGTCAACACCGTAAGCTCCTCGGCAACGGCGCCAAAAAAGTGATTAGGTCGCAGCAGACTCAACCTTAGGAAGAGTGGGCGCTAATACTTTTACCCAATAGTGGTATCGGGGTCAATTTCCACAGGGAGCTAGGAAGAGAGTTGGATATTTGTTTAGCCTAGAAATGCGAGTTTGCTTCTAATTGATCTTCTATTATTTTTGGGTTTTTCTTTGTGATTATCAACTACAATTTAACAACTACTAATTATAACTAAATTATGCTAAGATATCAAATCTAGGTTGTATGCAAGATGGAGAAAGGCACTAGGGTCGTGGCATTTACCTAAGTGGTCAACTAATGGGTAGAGATTCCTAATACGAGAATGACGATTATGGGGCTTATGATATAACCGTTGCACGGTAGCACTCACTCTCACACCTCTCGGTAGAAAGAATAATTTTGCCCAATTGACTCTCTCGAGACCAATTGGGTAGGCTAACAAACCAAACAACTTAGGGTTCAAGTTGGGTAATTGCTCTCTCGAGGTTTTACCCGTTAATTGGGACTACTATTCTCATAGGTCCATCCCAATTCCTTGTTGGGTTAATTTTGGAGTCATAGACACTCTTTCTCAAGAAGAGTCAAGAACCACAAAGCTAGACTTAGTGTTTGCAACCACCAATTCCAAGTGAAAACATAAAAATAACCCAAATATCAAACACCCAACATCATTCAAGCATTAAATAATCATACCCATTAATTACCCACACTAAGGTTGAGCCACAACCCTAGCTTATGGGTTTAGCTAGCCATAATAACAACATAAATTGAAGGAGAAATAGATAAAATGAACATATTAATTAACTAGAAGGTAAAACTACAAGAATCCACGTTAAACACAATGAAAAATGCCCAAAATAGGCTAAGACTTTTGTCTCACGAGTGCAGCAGCTCTTCTGTATCTAATTCGTACCCTAAAAATGGCAAATATTCTATTTATACTAAGTTAAGAAAAACCGGACAAAAATACTCCTGCGGGGTCTGTGCGGTCCGCACGATGATGACACGCGGTCGCACTGGGTTGCTTTACTTCTGAGACTTGCTTTCTGAAGATGTTGACGCGGACCGCACAATGATAAAGTGCGGCCGCATGATGACTGGCGCGGACTGCGTGAACTTGTAGTGCGGCCGCATGAGTGGCTTGTGATGGTCTCTGAACTTTTGAGGTGCGGACCGCGTGAACTTGTAGTGCGGCCGCATAGGCTGGGACTGAGAATGCCAGCTCTCTGAACTTTTGTGGTGCGGACCGCGTGAACTTGCAGCGCGGCCGCATTGGTTGGAGCTGAGAATGCCACCCTCTGAACTTCAGTGGTGCGGCCGCATGACATGATGGTGCGGTCCGCACCAAGTTCTGAATATCCATGCTTTCATGATCTTTGACACTTGAGCAGGTTTCACTCCGTTTCGAGCCGATTTTTGACTTTCGTCACCTTGTTGCTCAAACCTGTGATCAAGCGCAACTTATAAGCATTCTGGGTATATTTTATGGCAAATCATACATAAAGCATAGGCAAGTATGGGCATAAAACGTGTCAAAATCACAATTATCAGTTGTTTCCCAAGGGATAAAATGGCACAACCGACCGTCGAGGCTGAGGCCCGCCGAATCTTCAACCTTTGGTTTCAGCGGGTTATGTCTCTTTTTTCTGCCTCTTCTGCGTTATCCCCCTTTCCTCTTCTTCATCTTCTTCCTCGGAGATATTATTCCGAGGGATCGAGCTGGGAACCTAGAGGAGGTGGCGGTCGCAGGTATCACCTTCGAGGATGGAAGTTCGAGGAGGCGGCGCTCGGGGATGCTGCTACCGGAGATGGACCTTCGAGGGTAGACTAGGTTTTGGGTTTTTACTTCATGTATCCCCTTTTGCCTCTTTGTTTCTGTGTAAGAACCCTTTGTGGGCTTTTGTAATCATACGTAAGGACCCCTCGCGGGCTGTTGTAACCAAACGTTTATGAATATAAGAATTTTTTCTCGACTTTCGTCTTTGATGTTTGTCGTTTTCTTTAATACTTGTGGAGATTCTGGATGTATGCCTCTGCTGACCATTGTCGATATCTAACCCGTGTGTGAGTATTCTTTCTGGCTTTTGATAAAAAACGGCATCTTCGTTGTTCCTCGGACCGGGCTTGAATTGGTCCGATAGACTCGGGCCGTCGGGACCTTCACTTTGGGTCACATGAAAATAAAACCTCGAGCCTTTAAACCTTTGAGAACGGTCTCCGGGTGAGGGTTAGTTTTGGGCACATGGAAACTTATTTTGAGTTTGATGTAGCTAATTTTTTAAGGCGTTGTAGATAGGTCCCGGATGAGGGGTTGCCAAATTTAAGCAACGTCCTGGGGTCGAGCTTTTATGGGCGGAGCTCGAAGTGCTTGTTCCTCTTCTTGAGGGGACCCTTCAAGATCGGATATCATCTTGATACTGGAGATGTTACCGCTGGCTTCTTAAATCCTAACTTCTTTTGATGGAGGTTCTCGAGGTCGGGTACCACCTCGGGACTGGAGATGACATCGCTGGCTTCTCAAAGCCTAACTTCTTTTGATGGAGGTCCTCGAGGCCGGGTATCACCTCGGGACTGAGATGATGCCATTGGCTTCTTTAAGCCTAACTTCTTGTGGATGGAGGTCCACGAGGTCGGGTACCACCTCAGGACTGGAGATGATTCCATTGGCTTCTTTAAGCCTAACTTCTTGTTGATGGAGGTCCTCGAGGTCGAGTACCACCTCGAAACTGGAGATGATGCCATTGGCTTCTTTAAGCCTAACTTCTTGTTGATGGAGGTCCTCGAGGTTGGGTACTACCTTGGGACTCGCATCGAAGTCATTGGCCTCTCGGGGCCTATCTTGGTCAGGCAGACCGTTGTTGTTTCCCCATATATATATGGGGTTGCTTCCTCTTTTTGGGAGATCCCACTATTTTAGATAGCTATCCTTCCATTTCGGCGTCGAGTCCTTCATTACCTTTGCACCAAAGTGTTTGTGTAGGTTCCCGATTTAGCTCTCTAGTCTTGCCATAGCCATGACTGCTACTTCGGGGTTTTCCCGGCAGAGAGGGGAGAGTTCCGCTCCTAGTGCTCAGGATTCGCGGGAGTTTACCTTGAAGACTATGTCTTTGATAAGAGAGGAGCACCTTGAGTTGGTGAGGAGAGACTGTGGATGCGGGGAGGAGGTAGCATTACAGGTACTCCCCTCGGGTGAGGGTATCACGGACCCTACCGATGGATTCCTGAATGTGTACTCGTACCCTTTCACACCGGGCCCCCTTGATAGGATTGTGCTTGACTTCTGTTTAATGTATCGGGTTAGTTTTGCGCAGATACACCTGCCATTTTGGCGAATAGTGTTGATGATGAGGTTCTTCGCGGAGAAGGCGGGGGTTGAATTCACGCTCAGCCATCTCGTCAGGCTGTATCGGCCCTTTCACCATCGAGGTCTGCTAACCTTGCTGTGCCGTTCGTCCACGCCTTTTGTTGTTGATAATGAGGAAGATGGAGATCAGGAGTGGATTACTCGGTTCGTCCGGGTCCGGACGGCTGACATGATCCCCGTGGAACTTATGCTATTCCCCGAAGAATGGAACTATATGTGTGAGTAGAGCGTCCTGTGCTTTCTCAAATTTGCTCATGGTGAAAGCTAGTTTCATAACCGTGTTTCCTCCTTTTCTGCAGCAATTTCATGGGCGTCGGGCGACGTTCCCGACCTGCCTGGTTGGGTCCGGGAGCTGTGTCCCGAGGCAGATGGGAAGCAAAACATCACGGTATGTGTGTGTACTACTTTTTCCATATCCCTTGTTCATTTGGAGAGACATTTTTCCCTTTTCGCGAATTAATCTTGCTGTCGTAGGTATGGGAGAGCCTCCAGAGGCGAGCTTATACTCCTCCGGAAAGGGGGAGGGGTTGCCAGCTTTCGAGCTAGAGGACGACAATAATAAGCTGGACATGTACTTGCAGGGCGATGGCGCTCACGGCAAGGCAAAACGGGGCCGGGCCTCTGAGACGGAAACATCATCCGAGCCTGCTGCACCCGAGGTTTCTGGTTATGGAAAGATGGCTCCTCCGAGCGATCCTTCTTCGCCCTTTCAGAGCTACTCTAGTTGTGTGTATGTGTTCTCAGCATATCTTTGTAACTAAGTTGTCAATTCCATAACTTCTTGAGGAATCTGTGTATTTGTTTGCTATCATTACGGTGCATTCTATGTGTCCCCTACCCCTTTTCTCCTTGTGTGAAGCCTGTTTGCCAAAGTATTTTCTGAGACTGGTATGCTGATTTCAAGATGTTCTTTTTATGATTTTACAACTACTGTTTTACTCAAACCAGTACATGTTTTCAGAAAACTCTTTCATTCCTAAGACCTTCCTTATACTGTTTACCAAACTCTTTCAAATCATTATGCACTCTCACATGACTCTTAGTTTACTATGTCCTTCTATGTGTACTGCCTTGAGACCCTCGAGATCTCTCTGAACTCTGGCATATCAGGGCTAGCCCTTCCACACTACACATAAATCAGTTCTTATTTGAGAAAGTCTGGGTGTGAGCACTGCCCGGGATCCTTGAGGTCCTTAGGGAACTCTGACACACCTAGACATGAAATTGGCTATGGAACTTTGAGCACTTGAGGCTACTGAAGGCTTGGAAACTACTTTGGGCCTACTTCAGGCTCCCTATAGTTTAAATGTATAATTATATTTGTCTAATTTATTCAGTTCTTGGTCTGTAATAATTAATTGTAAACAAACATTGGGGCGACTATTGAAAAGGGAGGGTAGTTGTATATTGTGGGTAAGTTGGGTAGATAACATGCCTATAGGGTTTATTTTTGATGTGTTGTATTAGACAATCTGCCTATAAGATCTCTTGGTTGAAATGAATTCTACTTGCTCCATTTCATATAACTAGATATCATTTCTATAGGATTTAAAATCAGCTTTAATAGAAATCATGCCTATAGGGATTTCGCTTTGGTCAAATAAATTCTGCCTGTTTCGCCTTATGTTAATTAGAAATCATGCCTATAGGATCTAAAACCAGTTCAGTTAGACCTAAAATCAGTATAACTTTGATTCATGTTTGTAGATTCTGAATCGGTTTAATTAACTAACCTACTCGTTTCTTCAACAACGTGTTAATCAATGTCACTAGAAAGCATGCCTATAGGATTCAAATTGACCGTTTAAGATTGCTTACTGTTTTACTGCATTCCTGATCAACGATTAGATACCATGCTCATTGGACATCACTATTACACGCCTAGGCAAGCCTGTAGGCGATTAAAATTCTGCAACCTATAAGATTACGCTCTGCTATCTGTGACTGCTCATATTCAACAGGTCTAAAATCAGTAGGCAAACTGAATAGGCCTTTCACACTTTGGTCCTAACTCAATACTGCATATTCTCTGCTCACCTAGGTATCCTGTTCTAGGGCTTCTTTTAAATACCTCAAAACTGTGTTAAAGACGTGCACTTGTTTGCTCTATTTGTGGAGGTAAATGTGAGCCTTTAATTGTTCTCTCTTTAGTGCAGTCCTAATTGTTTTGGTTGACGCCTAGATTTTTCTCCTTTATGTACCTTAGGATAGTCTAGAACTACCTAAATCAGAGGTCCTAAATACCTCCAGGTCCACAAGGAAGGGACGGGTAGTGCACACATAAGATATCTCTCAAGGTTGATAGAACGCTTTAGGCTATGACCAAGGGGAAGGAATTGGGTAGTAAGGATATGATGACTACGCGCTAATGCCACGTGTAGCCCCTCATTGAGGAGTGATTACCGAGCATTGTGTGGGTATGATCCTGTAGGCTAACCAACCTAGGACCCCCATTTCCCAATTCCATATGTGTTTAAATTTTATAAACTTTCTTCTCTTTACACATACATATGCAAATTGTTCAAACCTCTCTCTTTCTCCCATTACTTGAATCGTACCTGTATTTAGAATATGAAAATATGCCTTTATTTGCAAATATGTGTTGAAACTGTTTACTTGTTCAAAATGACTGATTCATATAAGTTCGGCCGGGACCCACCGTTGTGGACCGCGAGGGGTGCCTAACACCTTCCCCTCAAGGTTATTTCGAGCCCTTACCCTAATCTCTGGTGATGCAAACTAGTTACATGAGTTAACCACTGTAGGTGCCCTAACGCACCATAATCCGTTAGGTGGCGACTCTTCAAATACCCAATTCCCAAAAGGAAAAAAGTTGTTCCCCCATGAATGTCGAAACCCGGACTTTCTCGCGAGGTGGAAAAAAGGGGGCGCGACAGCATGGCGACTCTGCAGGGGATATTTAGGCTTTTACCATAACGAACTTATTTTTATGAATCCGTTTAATCATGCTCTATCCCACGTACCCTTTCTCCTTACTTGAATTTAACTGATTATTTTTTTAAGCATTTATGATTTCTTTATTTTCCTGAAACTGACTTGTCTCTTTGTTTTCTTCTTCTGTAACTGTCTTTCAATTATTTAAATACTGCATTTATCATTTTTACGTGCAAATACTTGACAACATGTTGTTTATTGTTGCATACTCCATATCATATTCCACTCGTGCGTATCGAAATCCTATAGCAATGCCTGATGAGTGGTTGTGCTCTTCCAATTTATTACCCTTAAATTCGGAAAGGCTTATTTGCGGTAAAACTAGTCGATCAGTGGTGCAGTCGACGGTTCTGTGCCTTTCCCCCTCAAGTTGTCCGCTTGAGGGTACCAGTCTAGACCCCCATAGTAACCTTACTCTGATCATAATTGTGTATGCATCATGGTCAAACCTAGTCGGATTAATATGTTGTCCACATAATAATCCTTTAAGTCGAGCCATATCCAAAAGTCCACCGGGGTTTCCATAATTCCAACGGACACAACCACGTTCTGTGCATTAATTTGGAGAACGAAATGCTAATATGCTAATCATGAATGTACAAATAGTCGAGTCTGGTGGGGGAGAAGGGCCTAACCTTTTTGTTTTGCAGAAAATGAGGCACGAGGTCCCCAGATTCGGCATGGTCAGCAACATTCCACCATTGCTACTCGATTGGTGAGAGGACCTTTCCTCAAGTGACAAGAAACACGTAAGAAAGCACTTGGGCAATTTACCTTCTCTACTAGACATTCAGCCGAACAATAGGTTGATCGAGGCTGCCACTTTGTTCTGGGATAGTGGAAGGGCTGTGTTCCGTTTCGGCGACATAGAAATGGCACCACTCCTTGAAGAAATTGGGGGACTTGCGGGATTGTCTTGGGATAGCCCTGGGTTATTGGTGCCGGAGAATCGTACTGGTAAAGGGTTTTTGAAGATGATGGGGCTGAAGAAAAATGCTGACTTGGGATGCCAGGAATCCTACATACCCTTCGAATATCTGCATGAGAGATATGGCCATAGCAAGTCCTACCGTACCTTCCATGACGAGCTTTCTATCACTTCTCTAGGCCACATCCACCGCAGAGTGTTCGTGTTCATTGTGTGCTTCTTGGGCCTGATAGTGTTCCCAATGAAAAGGGAGAGAATCCATTCTAGGTTGGCCATGGTCGCCAAGACTTTGATGGAAGGGATCAATGGACAAACATACACTATAGTCCCCACGATCATAGCCGACATCTACAGGGCTCTATACCGCTGTCAAAGCGGGATCAAGCATTTCGAAGGTTGTAACCTGTTGCTGCAGTTGTGGTTATTAGAACATCTTCAAAGGGGCCAGTATCGCCAAGAACTCCCGTGCGGGGCTTGGAACGACCATATTGTTTTCCATCACCCCAAGCGGATGACTTACATTCCGGACAGGTTTGCTCAGCCGGAAAGTGCCAAAGAATGGGTAGAGTTCTTCGACAATCTGACCGAGGAATAAGTGCAATGGATGTTTGAATGGTTCCCAACAGACGAATTCATCATCAGATCCTGGGACGCTCCACACTTGGTGCTGATTGGATTGAGAGGAATATACCCTTATGTCCCTATCCGAGTTATGAGGCAAGCAGGCACGAAACAGGTTGTACCAAGGGTTTCCGAGATGAGTCATTTCAGAGCAGACTTTGAAGACGACGACATCCCTTACAAGTGCCAAGCCCAGCACATGTGGCACTGCAAAATCATTTTGGAAAAGAACACCATTGAGCCTGACAGGTATCATGCACGGTGGAACCTCTCTACCCGGCATGGTTAGAAGATAATCTAAAGGGAATGGTGAGGCCAGGAGCCGTCCGAGGGAATAAAATCATAGACGAAGAAGCTGAAGCTCAAGTCAAATACAACAGGATACGCAAGAGGGTCCACGACTCTGAGAATGAGCACTGGGAAATATACGAGAGGAATGTGAGGTTGATCAAAGAATGCAAAGAAATGGCAGTCACTTCCAACAGAAAGTTGGAATATCTAGAGCGAGGATTAGTGGAGCTGGAGGGTAAAGTCATAAAGAGGATTGAGGATTGCCAGAATGCTGAAGGAAGTGAAGGAGGACATTTGGCCAGAGCCTACTTGTTGTTGGGTCTGCGCGAGCTAGGGAACCTGTACGATGGATTCAGGAAGATCGAATCTGGGGAAGGTCCTTCTGGGACCAAATAGACTAGATTTATTTGCTTTCCTAAAATGTAATAAGGCCAAGTGCCAATAGTGACTTACTTTTCTATTATCTTAGTGTCGTTTTGGGATTCGTCTATTTTTCATATTATGAAATGAGGCATTTGCTGGCTTCTAAAGTTCTCCAAATCTATTTGTCGCTAGACCTACCTCGGGCACAACGAGGCTCCCAAATTAGGACACGAATTTACATTCTCGCAATATGTGTTTAAATACTGCAAGCATTTCAGAACCCCTACTGACTTGTTTACCTTTTTTTTGTTTTCCTTTTATTCTTTATTCCCATCCCCTAAGGTTGGTTCACTCATACTGGCATCATCAGCGTATCATACCAGATCTAGAGGCCCTCCACCTCCTTCTCCTCCAAGCAATACAAAAGGCAAAGGAAAAACAAAAATGGACGACTTAAGTGGTATTCGAAAGGAGAATGTTGAGAACGCAGAAACTTCCGACGACTGGAGTACTCCGGCACCAAATGATCTAGTCTTGAGATTGGAACAAAAGATACTGGAGCTACAAGGAGAGCTTGAGTAGATTCGCAACTTGGCAAACTTGTCACTCACCCTGAATGTCCCCGACATTAACCAAAAAAACACAAAGAACCCAGCACCTCCCCAAAACACACCAAACCAACATCCACAAAACCCTCCTGCACCACATCAATACACAACCCCACCTCAAAATCTCAATCCCTTACCAATACCAACTCCACCACACCACCACCACCAATCAATCCAGTACCCACCAACCGCTACTTACCACACTCCCTAAAATACACCACAACCCATTCCCGATCCTCAAAACTCAACCAATGACCATCACTACACCCAGGTCCCTGGCACTCATCAAAACAATCCCATATATGTGGAGACCATACCTCACCCTACTCAACCAACTTCCTATACACCAGAATCAGCCGAGAAGGACCTGCTCATCAAGAACATGGCCGAAGAACTCAAGAAATTGACAAGTCAGGTTCAGGGTGTCGATGGCGGCAAAGGGATAGAGGGTTTGAATTATGAAGACCTATGCATACAGCCAGACGTAGAACTGCCAGAGGGGCACAAACCCCCCAAGTTCGAGATTTTTTACGGTACAGGTGATCTCAGGGTTCATCTGAGGACCTATTATGACTAGCTTGTTGGAGTCGGAAAAGATGAAAAGTTCCGGATGAAACTCTTCATGAGGAGTCTTACTGGTGATGCTTTGTCCTGGTACATCTGCCAGGATCCTAAGAAATGGCCCAATTGGGTAAGTATGGCATCTGATTTCATGGACCGATTCAGGTTCAACACAAAAAATGCACCCAATGTTTTCTAAATACAGAATCTTAAGAAGAAACCCATAGAGACTTTCCGCGAGTATGCTACCCACTGGAGGTCGGAAGTGGCCAAAGTCAGGCCGTCTTTGGACGAGGAACAGATGAACAAGTTCTTCGTCAGAGCATAGGATCCGCAGTATTATGAAAGGTTGATGGTTATTGAAAACCATCAATTCTCCGATATCATCAAACTTGGGGAAAGAATCGAGGAAGGCATCAAAAGTGGGATGGTAACGAATATTGAGGCATTGCAGGCCACAAATAAGGCATTGCAATCAGGCGGCATATGAAAGAAGAAAGACGTTGGGGCAGTAATGGTGGCTCAAGGCCCGAAATCTCCACTTACCTATCGAACACCTCCACCTACATATCAAACACCTCCATCCACGTACCAAGCACCACCACCTACATATCAACCATCATCTCCCAGATATTCCCAACCAGCCACTGTCTACCATACCTATTACTCCCAACCATCTCATTTCCAGTCACCTCCGACTCGCCAAAATTATCCAAGACCAAGAACCAATTTTGACCGCAAGCCACCCAGACAATACACCGCTATCGCTGAACCCATTGACCAGCTATATGAAAGGTTGAAAGCCGCAGGATACGTCACCCCTATTCCCGCTGTGGCATTAGAGAATCCATCCCAATGGGTCAATCCTAACAAAACTTTTGCGTACCACCACTGACGAGTGCCGAGCATTGAAAGATAAGATCCAGATGCTAAATGACAACAAGGTCATACTGGCAAAGGAAGCCACACCCAATGTTCGCAACAACCCTCTCCCTGATTTTAGAGGTGGTGGGATACATGTGAAAGAGACGAACGAAGAGTGAGATCCTGAGGGGTCGATTGGGCTTATTCGAGAAGGTGATGACTTTAAACCCTCAGTCACACTCACTCCTATTGTGGTACGGACTCAGTCGCAAATCGAGGTTTAGGTAGCCACATCAGTTCCATTTAAGGTAGAGGTGGCTCCACCCGCGACCACCCCTGTTTCGTTTGAAGTAGAAGTGGTTGCACCTTTTACAGTGACAATATCAACCACACCTCCTTTCAATTCAAAAGCAATACCTTGGGATTATGTTGCCGAAGTTAGGCGGAAAAAAAAGGCAAAAATGGAGGAATCCGATGCCGCACAAGGAATGACTAGGACCGGAAGAATCTATACACCTGAACACCTGGGAGGACCAAGTAAGGATGCCACTGCCAAGCAGCCTGTCATTGAAATAGGGCCAGATGACCTTTGGAGGAAAGTACAAGCAAGGGAGTATTCCGTTTCACAGGCGGAGAAATGGCTAACATGGTAGGACAGGTGTTGGAAAGTCACAAAATCACTTTCCACGAGGATGAGTTGCCACCTGAGGGTTTGAATCACAACAGGGCACTACACATCACAGTGCGATGCGAAGACTACTTCATTGCCAGGGTCCTAATTGATGGAGGATCCAGCCTCAATATTTGCCCATTGACAACACTGAAGAGGTTGGGCAAGGGCCTATACGAGATACGAGAAGGGACCATGAAAGTGAAGGCTATTGATGGGTCTCAAAAAGCTACCTTCGGAGAAATTAATCTCTGTCTACAAATGGGGCCTACATGGTTCTATGTCGAGTTTCAGGTGCTGGACATATCTGCATCCTACAATTTGCTGTTAGGATGACCATGGATACACGCCACTGGGGCTGTGGTATCAACCTTGCATCAGGCAGTAAAGTTTGAATGGAAAAATTAGGAGGTGATCATTCACGGGGACGGGAGTAACCCCATTTACACCAGCCAAACCACCCCGGTTATCGAAAATAGAAGGAGGCTAGGAGGGGAAACCTATCATCACATTAGAACGTGTCAACGCCGTTGAAAAAGACTAATGGTGGGGCAGCAAAATAGAAAGCATTCTGGCATGGTCCGGGTATGAACCCGGGAAAGGGCTCGGGAAGAATCTCCAGGGTATTACTAAACCGATACAGCTGAAGGGTCATGGTACTACTTTCGGGGTCGGATACCAGTACACATGGCAAGAGTATAAGGATTGGTCGCCCCCATGGCATGGACTGCATTACCTTCTCGAGCAACCAGTGCCGCATCTGGATCAAGCTTTTCACCAAGCTGACACAATATGGGGAACCGCAGAAGAAAAAGCATTAGCTGCGCTGAGGAATCTATTCTTGGAAGACGAAGACATGGACTGCAGTGCAATAATTGAGGAGGAGGAGGAAAAAGGCCTCACTATTCAGACTGTGGAGAAGGGAGCTGTTCTCAGGAACTGGACCACCACACCATCCCGAGCCCGCCGAGTCCCTGGGTAGCTTGGCAGATTTTATTTCTATAGCCATTCTAGGCATTTAAGATTTTCAGTAACTTTGTTTTAAAGATTTACTTGTTTCAAAATAAACGCTCGATTCATCGAGTTGTACTTGTCCGGATGTTTTTCAGTTTTAATCAAATACATTGCTCTTTATTATTCATTATTATTTTCTACACTTTTTCTTTTTACAGCGCTATTATTACTTTACCTGATGAACCGGTGACTGTGACATGTAATGAGGCAACGCAATATGAGGATAGTTATTCGGATTTAGAAGACGAGATACCCGAGGAAGTTGTCAGGGAGATTGAAAAACTTTGAGAATAAGCCTAAGTCCAAAACGGACGTAACCATAGCAGTAAACTTGGGGGACACTGAGACCGTTAAGGAGACTCGCATAAGCATTCACTTATCGCCGACGGAGAAGGAAGAGCATATTCGTTTCTTAAGGGAGTATGAGGACATTTTTGCATGGTCATATGACGACATGACCGTTCTGAGCACGTCCATAGTGGCTCACAAGTTACCTACCGATCCAAGGTGTCCGCCAGTGAAGCAGAAACTCAGAAAATTCAAACCAGATATGAGCCTAAAAATCAAGGAGGAGGTTACTAAACAGATCAAAGCCAAAGTTCTCAGGGTGGTTGAGTACCCAACCTGGTTAGCCAACATTGTCCCAGTTTCGAAGAAAGATGGGAAAGTCAGAGTATGTGTTGACTATCGATATTTAAACAGAGCAAGTCCCAATGACGACTTTCCACTGCCACATATACACATCCTAATCGACAACTGCGCCAAGCATGAACTCCAATCCTTTGTAGATTGCTTCGCGGGTTATCACCAGATCTAGATGGATGAAGAAGATGCAGAGAAAACAGCTTTCATTACACCATGGGGGGTATACTGCTACAAGATGATGCCGTTTGGTCTAAATAATGCTGGGGCTACTTACATGAGAGCCGTGACGACCATCTTCCACGATATGATGCACAAAGAAATAGAGGTGTATGTGGACGACTTCATTATGAAATCCAAGAGGGCCGCAGATCAGATAGCAGGCTTGAGAAAGTTCTTTGACAGGCCGAGGAGGTACAACTTGAAACTGAACCCCGCAAAGTGTGCATTCGGGGTTCCCGCAGGAAAGTTACTGGGATTCATTGTCATTCGTCGAGGGATCGAGCTAGATCCATCTAAAGTCAAGGCTATTCAGGAATTACCGCCACCTAGGAGCAAAAAGGATGTGATGAGCTTCCTAGGGCGTCTCAACTATATTAGTCGCTTCATAGCACAGTCCACAGTCATATGTGAACCCATCTTCAAAATACTGAGAAAAGATGCTGAGACAAGCTGGACCAAAGATTGTCAGAAAGCTTTTGACAAAATCAAGGAATACCTGTCCACACCACCGGTCTTGGTCCCGCCAGAGCCGGGATGGCCTTTGCTACTCTATCTATCTGTATTGGATGGAGCCTTCGGATGCGTTTTGGGACAACACGATGAGACAGGAAGAAAGGAGCAAGCCATACACTACTAGAGCAAGAAGTTCACACCTTACGAAGCACGGTACTCTCTGCTGGAACGCACTTGTTGTGCTTTGACCTGGACGGCCCAGAAGTTGAGGCATTACTTCTGCGCCTATACCACATACCTCATATCCAGGATGGACCCTTTGAAGTATATATTTCAGAAACCCATGCCGACTAGAAAGTTGGCCAAATGGCAGATACTGTTAAGTGAGTTCCATATTGTCTACGTAACTCAAAAGACGGTCAAAGGACAAGCATTGGCAGACCATCTTGCTGAGAATCCAGTTGGAGGAGAATACGAACCCTTGAAAACGTATTTTCTTGATGAAGAGGTGTCATTCGTAGGAGAGGACATTACTGAAGCATATGACGGTTAGAGGATGTTCTTTGATGGAGCTGCAAATTTCGGAGGGGTAGGCATTGGAGCGGTTTTGGTATCAGAAAAGGTCAACATTATCTAGTATCTACTAAACTCAGATTTCCCTGCACCAACAACATGGCAGAATATGAAGCCTGCATACTAGGACTCAACATGGCAGTCGACATGAATGTTCAGGAGCTGCTGGTAATTGGTGATTCAGATTTGCTTGTGCACCAGGTACAAGGAGAGTGGGCACCAAGAATTCTAAGATATTTCCATATCTGCACCTTGTGCAGGAATTGAGAAAGAGGTTCACAAAGATAGAGTTTAGGCACGTACCCAGAATTCAGGATGAGTTTGCCGATGTATTGGCCACCTTGTCATCTATGATACAACATCCAGACAAGAATTTCATTGATCCCATCCCAGTGAGAATTCATAATCAGCCGGAGTATTGTGCTCACATCGAGGAAGAAACGGATGGAAAACCTTGGTTCCATGACATCAAAGAGTATTTGCCGAAAGGAGAATATCCGGAGCATGCAAACCACACTCAGAAACGCATATTCCGGAGATTGTCCAATCACTTCTTCCACAGCGGAGGAAATTTGTACAGGAGAACTCCTGATTTAGGATTGCTAAGATGTGTCGACGCAAAAGAAGCTTCTAAGCTACTTGAGGAGATACATGCTAGGACCTGAGGCCCGCATATGAATGGTTTTGTCTTGGCCAAGAAAATACTTAGGGCTGGTTACTTTTGGATGACCATGGAGACCAATTGGGTCCAGTATGTCCGCAAATGCTACCAGTGTCAAGTGCATGCTGATATGATAAAAGTGTCGCCAAACGAGCTCAATACAACTAGCTTGCCTTGGCCATTCGCCGCGTGGGGAATGGATGTCATTGGTCCGATTGAGCCCACTACTTCAAACGGACACAGGTTTATTCTAGTAGCCATTAATAACTTCACAAAATGGGTAGAGGCTGTATCTTACAAAGATGTAACAAAGAAAGTCGTCGCAGATTTTGTCAAAGATCGTATTGTTTGCCGATTCGGAGTTCCTGAGTCCATTGTTACTAATAATGCCGCCAATCTCAACAGTGATCTGATGAAAGCCATGTGTGAAACTTTCAAAATCAAGCACAAGAACTCCACAGCCTATAGGCCTCAGATGAATGGAGCCGTAGAAGCCGCCAACAAAAACATCAAGAAGATACTAAGGAAGATGGTAGAAAACCACAAACAATGGCATGAGAAGCTACCCTTTGCTCTGTTGGGATATCGCACCACAGTACGCACATCAACCGAGGCAACCCCCTACATGTTGGTTTACGCTACCGAAGCTATCATCCCAGCCGAGGTAGAGATTCCTTCCTTAAGAATCATACAGGAAGCTGAACTCAGCGACGCAGAATGGATAAGGAGCCGCTATGAGCAATTGGCCCTTATAGATAGAAAAAGGATGAATGCAGTTAATGTCCAGAGCTTTCAACAAAAGGGTCAAACCAAGACAATTTGCACCAGGATAGTTGGTGCTGAAGAGGATCTTCTCACATCAAGATGAAGCCAAAGGGAAATTCTCTCCCAACTGGCAAGGTCCTTATATGGTTCACAGGGTGCTAACAGGAGGAGCGCTCATACTTGCAGAAATGGACGGAGAAATTTGGCCAAAGCCAATCAATTCAGACACAGTCAAAAGATACTATGCTTAGATTATTTATATTCCCTCATCTTGATGTAATTGAACTACGCTTGACCTGATTCCCGTTTAAGAGGGGATACGTAGGCAGCCTTATGGGTTCGGTCATAATATAATAAAATTTCCATTTTCCCCCAAGATCAGAAACTGGGGCAAAATTTTGAGGAGGACCCTCAAAATTCCGGAGCAAGTCCACCTAATGCCAACATATGTCAGACAGTCAGAAATCGACTAAGAATCTGGGGCATAACTGTGAGAAGGATTCTCAAAATTCTAAAGAAAGTTCAACAAGACTCGTTACCCGCAAACAGCCGAAAGATCATCTACCAAACTGGGGCCTCAAAATTCTAACATAATAAGCTCCAGTGTCTCTGAAATGTGTCACAGTCACTAGTTCATCTAAAAATACTTAATATTTCAATAAGTTTCTAAATTACTCTACTTTTTATCAATAATTGCATATTTTCAAAAACTCTATTTTTTGTAACAGTCAGGTGTTACCCAGGGAAACTCGAAAAAGGCTTCCAGAGCGGAGCAAAGCAAGGCTAGCGGACAGAAGCACGAACCAACCTCCCCCTCACAAAAATTTACAATTTTTCTTTGAACGAAGGTACATCTGACGTAGCAATAGCATCCGCAAATATATACACGTAACAAGATCACTATCAATCAGGCCATCAGACAACGAATATATCTCCAGCTAAGACATATGCTACTCTTATTTGCTACTCGCTCTTTGCATGAGGCTAATCCCTGCCTCCATATCTACATGAGGCTAATCCTTGCCTCCATATCTGCATGAGGCTAATCCTTTCCTCCCTACCTGCATGAGGCTAATCCTTGCCTCCCCATTTGCCTGAGGCTAATCCTTGCCTCCATATCTGCATGAGGCTAACCCCTGCCTCCATATCTGCATAAGGCTAATCCCTGCCTCCCTACCTGCATGAGGATAATCCTTTCCTCCCCTATTTGCATGAGGCTAATCCTTGCCTCCCTATCTGCATGAGGGTAATCCTTGCCTCCCCTATTTGCATGAGGCTAATCCTTGCCTCCCTACCTGCATGAGGCTAATCCTTGCCTCCCCATTTGCCTGAGGCTAATCCTTGCCTCCCCATTTGCCTGAGGCTAATTCTTGCCTCCATAACTGCATGAGGCTAATCCCTGCCTCCCTATCTGCATGAGGCTAATCCCTGCCTCCATAACTGCATGAGGCTAATCCTTGCCTCCATATTTGCATGAGGCTAATCCTTTCCTCCCTATCTTGCATGAGGCTAATCCTTGCCTCCATACTTGCATGAGGATAATCCCTGCATCCATATTCGCGTGGGACTATGCATTGTCCCTCCTTGCATAAATATTGGTTTATTTCAGTACTATCTATTTGCTTTTCAATCAGGCTAAGCTATGCCCTTCATTTCACAAGACTAAGCCTTGTCTTGTTAACATCATATTATTGCACCTCATGGGCTGAAATATCGCCAACCTGTCTAATGGCGTCATCCTCATAGCCGGAAGACACCATGCCATGGATTGAGGATTTCCCAAATTTGCATATCATTATTCAAAGGCATCATGGTTCGGAGGCACCATCTTCATGGCCTGAGAACACCATTTCATGGCCTGCGAATCCCTCACAGAACATGGCCCTGGACGTCATGGTCTGAGGACGCCATCCTTAACTGTCCAAAGACAACTTTCATGGTCCAAAAGGGAATCTGGCATCGTGTTTAAATTCTCGCACAAATACATATTTGTAGCGTCTTTTATCTGCAGGTAACCAGTAAGCAACCGCTATCCCAGCAAGAGCGACCTCGCTCTAGTTCCTTCAACTATCTCAAACTTGACTAACCATTCCCACGCCCATTCCGAAGTCTCGTGTCCGCTCTTGTAAAGACCTTATTGGTATATTTCGCCGATGGATCCAGAACTACACATGGCCTGATTTCTGTAAAACCAGGGATATGTAGGCAGCTCATAGACCGGAGTCCGGCCTCTATCTTTCAAAATATCCCATCCGGTCAAAATTGGCCATCATGTCTTTACCCGAAAACTCTTTCATCCTTTTCGGGTAAAGAGGGGCAGCTGTTGATACCCAATTTTTCCCATAATATTTTCAAACTATGCTTAGGCACCTATTATTATTTTTCATACAATTTTGCATTTTTAAAATATTTTAACTATTTTATCCCGGCATTTATTTATAAAAACAATCATAGATTGCATCACAAAATAGTTCTATAATTATTTTTATGGCTTAATTTTATCATTTGCATTTGTATTAAGTTTCAATTACTGCACAAATAGCCACATTTGTATTTTTTGGATGCAATTGCAATTACTTTGCAATTATAGCCTATGCATGCATTATTATATTATTTTTTACCGAAAAATGGCCTTTTATATTTTTAAAATATTAATTAACTACTTTAAAACATTTCCATGCATGTAAATCATTTTTTATAATTTATTAACCATTTTTTAAAATTATTTTAGCAATTAATTATGTATTTAACAAATAGCCCCATTTTCATTTGGATCTAGCCTATTAAATCAGCCCAATTTTAACCCCTTTAATACCTAGCCCAATACCCCAGCCCAAATCAATTAACCCAATCCCCCATAACCCGGTCGGTAGCCCATTAATCTACCCGACCCACTTCTTGCCAAATCCTGGCCATTGATCATTTTGATGAATGGTCCAGATTCACCCTTCCTAAAATAAACCAGCCTATACCCCCCAAACCCTAATCATTCTAACACCCTTCCCCGCCGTCACCTAATCCCCTCTTCTCTCAAATGCTCTCAAGTCTAAACCTTAATCCACCCTCGCCGGCGCTCATCTATGGCCATTCATGGTGGTTTCTCACCATCCCCAGGCCTCTAATGGCCTCTCCTATACTGGTATCGCTGTCTGTAGGGTCCTCAAGGGACCAGGGTTAGTCTGCTTACCCCTTTGGTCTTTGCTCGCCTGTTCCGGTTCGATTTTGAGTAAAATCTTCCTATGTCGCCTTAGATCTATGGATTTCTAAGCCTGCTTCTTCACCTCTATGTTGTTCTTCTCGAAACCCTAATTTTGTCCTTTGAACTTCTCAGATCTGTGCAAGATCTGAGAAAGATCGAACCTATTTCACATGAGTTTTACAAGAACCTTCTGATTTTCGAATGGTTTTCCATTTTTCTAAACTAGGATTTTCCGAAAATTTCTTTCTCCAAAATGTTTGATAATTTTGAGTGTTTAATCTTCCATTTCTTATGTGTTTTAATCGATTTCGTAAGGTTTTCCTTAACCCTAACTCGTTTATGCTAAAAACCCTAATTTTTTTTGACATTTTTGCTTGGTTTCTGAGTTACTTGTGTACCAACTTTGTCCTATTCTTTGGTTCCTGTGAGTTTTCTTTAGCCTAATTCGATGTCTTGTGATTTTTATCCTAATGCGCCTCTACTAAGGTTCTTGGTTTGACTTTTCTACCGGTTCTATGTGTCTATATTCATTTTTGCCTATTCATGGTAAACCTATACTTTTCTCCTTAAATCAGTAATTGATTTGGATTCTTGATTTATCAATTTGTTTCGTTAAGACCTATGTGCTAATTCCTTACTATTTCCTTTATTTACGATCTTGATTAGCTTTCTTACCTTATTCGATCAACTGTGATGTTTACTAATTCTTCACTAATCATTTCCTTAATTAAACTTCTGTCTATTTACCCCTAATTGCTCATTTGATTTTCTTTCCTTAAATGTATTCTGCCTTTACCGTTGGTGAATTACCCTTAATTAAGGGAAAATTATACTAATTGGTGTATAATTGATTCTATGGCTTCCTTAATTGCAAAAGGGTTGATTCCCTTTACCTTATTCTCCTTGCTCTTAACTGCTATATATACTCTCCTTTACTCCTCACTTCTACACGAACACTAGTTCCTCCACACTCTCACACTCTCAAAGGCTCTCTATTCTCTTCTATTACTTGCAATTCTCAATAATCCAGCCGGCTGTAAGCCAAGGCTGGCTATTTGCACCATCTCTGCTCTATACTCTGTATTCTCTCCTTGACTGGTATGTCCTGATTCAATTCACATTCCAAAACTATGTGTTTCTTAGTTGCTGCAGTTCATAGATTGTGATTTCCAATTCTATTTGCTATTCTACTGTCATGTGCCCAATGTGTAACCAGCATGCTTAGATTACATTGCCTAATTACTGTATCACTCAGCATGTTTAATTTTGTTCTGTTAAAAGCTATAACTAGTATACTGTTTAGCATGCCCAATCGTGCTTTAGATAATTGCATGAATCCTATTTGTTCACTAGTATATCCAAGCTGCATTGTTTGTTTACTGTCTCACACACCATGTCTAAATTCTGCTTGTTCTACATGTGATTAGTATTTCTGAAACTTTGAATGCTTCATGAAGTTCTTGTCTAGTTTGTTCATCTAAATCTTACCTGCTCTACTTCAATAATGAGATCCTGTTAAGACATCTAGCCCTTTCAGAGCTACTCTAGTTGTGTGTATGTGTTCTCAGCATATCCTTGTAACTAACTTGTCAATTTTGTAACTTCGAGAGGAATCTGTGTATTTAGTTGCTATCATTAAGGTGCATTCTATGTGTCCCCTACCCCCTTTCTCCTTGTGTGAATCCTGTTTGCCAAAGTGTTTTCTGAGACTGGTATGCTGATTTCAAGATGTTCTTTTTATGATTTTCCAACTACTGTTTTACTCAAACCAGTACATGTTTTCAGAAAACTCATTCATTCCTAAGACCTTCCTTATACTGTTTACCAAATTCTTTAAAAGCATTATGCACTCTCACATTAGTCTTAGTTTATTAAGTCCTGCCCCTCTGGTGTGTGTACTTCCTTGAGACCTTCGAGATCTCTCTGAACTCTGCCATATCAGGGCTGGCCCTTCCACACTGCACATAAATCAGTTCTTATTTGAGAAAGGTCTGGGTGTGAGCACTGTCTGGGATCCTTGAGGTCCTTAGGGAACTCTGACACACCTAGACATGAAATTGGCTATGAAACTTTGAGCACTTGAGGCTACTGAAGGCTTGGAAACTACTTTGGGCCTACTTCAGGCTCCCTATAGTTTAAATGTATAATTATATTTATGTAATTTATCCAGTTCTTGGTCTGTAATAATTAATTATAAATAAATATTGGGGTGACTGGTGAAAAGGGAGGGCGGTTGTATATTGTGGGTAAGTTGGGTAGATAAATGCCTATAGGGTTTATTTTTGATGTGTTGTGTTAGACAAACTGCCTATAGGATCTCTTGCTTGAAATGAATTCTACTTGCTCCATTTCATATAACTAGATATCATGCCTATAGGACTTAAAATCAGCTTTAATAGAAATCATGCCTATAGGGATTTCGCTTTGGTCAAATAAATTCTGCTTGTTTCCCCTTATGTTAATTAGAAATCATGCTATAGGATCTAAAACTAGTTCAGTTAGACCTAAAATCAGTTTAACTTTGATTCATGTTTGTAGATTTTGAATCGATTTAATTAACTAACCTACTCGTTTCTTCAACAACGTGTTAATCAATGTCACTAGAAAGCATGCCTATAGGATTCAAATTGCCCGTTTAAGATTGCTTACTGTTTTACTGCATTCCTGATCAACGATTAGATACCATTCTCATTGGACATCACTATTACACGCCTAGGCAAGCCTGTAGGCGATTAAAATTCTGCAATTTATAAGATTACGTCTGCTATCTGTGACTGCTCATATTCAACAAGTCTAAAATCAATAGGCAAACTGAATAGGCCTTTCACACTTTGGTACTAACTCAATACTGCATATTCTCTGCTCACCTAGATATCCTGTTCTAGGGCTTCTTTTAAATACCTGAAACTGTGTTTAAGACGTGCACTTGTTTGCTCTGTTTGTGGAGGTAAATGTGAGCCTTTAATTGTTCTCTCTTTAGTGCCGTCCTAATTGTTTTGGTTGACGCCAAGATTTTACTCCTTTAAGTGCCTTAGGATAGTCTAGAACTACCTAAATTAGAGGTCCTAAATACCTCCAGGGCCACAAGGAAGGGACGGGTAGTGCACGCATAGGATATCTCTCAAGGTTGCTAGAACGCTTTAGGCTATGACCAAGGGGAGGGAATTGGGTAGTAAGGATATGATGACTACGCGCTAATGCCTTGTGTAGCCCCTCATTGAGGAGTGATTACCGGGCATTGTGTGGGTATTATCCTGTAGGCTAACCAACCTAGGACCCCCATTTCCCAATTCCATATGTGCTTAAATTTTATAAACTTTCTTCTCTTTACACATACATATGCAAATTGATCAAACCTCTCTCTTGCTCCCATTACTTGAATCGTACCTGTATTTAGAATATGAAAATATGCCTTTATTTGCAAATATGTGTTGAAACTGTTTACTTGTTCAAAATGACTGATTCATATAAGTTCGGCCGGGACCTACCATTGTGGACCGCGAGGGGTGCCTAACACCTTCCCCTCAAGGTTATTTCGAGCCCTTACCCTAATCTCTGGTGATGCAAACTAGTTACATGAGTTAACCGCTCTAGGTGACCTAACGCACCATAATTCGTTAGGTGGCGACTCTTCAAATACCCAATTCCCAAAAGGAAAAGAGTTGTTCCCCCATGAATGTCGAAACCCGAACTTTCTCTGTGAGGAGGAAAAAAGGGGTTGCGACAATCGGTAGAGAATATCCAAGTAAATTTATAGGAGATGTAGCGGAGTGGATTCCGATAAGAGAGGAAATCGTAACCCTAGACCTTTCCAATATTGTCTACAACATTTGCTTTGTTAGTAATAAAATCACAACTTTTTAATAACCTTGCTTTTAGTTAGTAAATACTCAACTCATTATTTAATATTTCTGAAAGTTGATTACTTGAATTCTTCCGGAACTAGCAATTGTGATTAGTAGGTTAATTCCCTGTGGGATTCGACTCCGGTGTTGTAAATTGGATTATATTTGCAACGACCGCTTAATTCTTTTTATAAGGCATAGTTGAGCGTGATCAAATTTTGACGCCATTGCCGGAAAATTAACGGTGTTATTAATTACAGCTAGAAGAATTGCTAGGATTCTTAGTTTAGTCAATTTTCTTCATTTTAAAATCATTATATTGAAATTCTAACGTTTGTAGTCTTGTGTGTTACAAGTGCATGCCTAGAAACACCTCAAGAACTGAATTGTTTGAAGCATTACTGGATCCTGAGAAAGCTTTCAAGGCATTAAATCGTGCAAACAAGGACGACAAATGACAACAAAACCTGACAGAACAGATTGAACTAGACATGGGGGATGTCATAGATAACCAAAACAACCGAAAAAATGGGAATGACCCGAACAATTAGGGTGTGGAACCTCTTGTGTCGGAAGCAACCTTGTATGATTGGGCAAAACCCACCGCTGAAAATCTGGCAACCGTAATTGCAGTCCCTCAGATACAAACAGAGTCATTTCAAATCACAAACAACATGCTACATCTGCTGCAGAACAAGGGACTGTTCTCCGGGTCTTACATTGAAGATCCACAGCAGCATCTGAAAAACTTTTTATCAATTTGTATCACTAAAAGGCAACCAAATATGTCACCGGAAGCAAACCGACTATTATTGTTTCCATTCTTAATTACTGGAGAAGCTCAGACTTGGCTTAATTTGCTCCACATAAACTCTATCGCCACTTGGGAGGAATTAGTCAAACAGTTTTTGAATAAATTCTACCCACCCAATAAGACTGCCAAGCAAGTTGATGAGATCTTGAGATTCAGGTAGAAACCATCTGAAACACTACAAGAAACGTGGGAGAGGTTTAAATGAATGCTGGTTAAGTGTCCAAATCATGACATTCCAGATCAAATATTGGGATAAAGGTTTTATATGGCATTGGCAGATAGCTTGAAGGCCAATGTTGATGCTTCAACAGGTGGAACATTTTTTAGCAAATCATTTAGAGAGTGTAATGTCCCATTAAAACTCAAATTCCCTGAAATTTGACCTGTTGATTGCATCAGTGTTTGTAGCTGTTGTTGTTGTTGGTTTTTTTTTTTTCTTTAACAAAATTTTACTCTTCTGATTTCTTCAATTCTTTCTCTTTTCTCTTTTTTGGGTCTCCACTATCTTTTTTCTTTTTGCTTTGGTTATGATTGGAAGTTAAATTTATTATTCATAGACAGTGCTTTAGAAGTAATCCTAATTTTCCGATTTGGGATTACACAATATTCTTGAAAGTGTTTCCTGTATCTTTTTAGTTTTCTGATTCTTAGTGGTAGTGTCTTTAAAAGTTTAGTAGCAAATAGTAAGTAGCCTTATACTTTTCGATGTTTTCCGACGGTTCTTCCGCCGTTGCTCTGTCTTCAACCTTCCTCTGAAATAATTCCAATTTTTAATTTTCAACTTCTTCAAATCCTGCATTTCTTCAAATTTTCTCCTATAATCACTCTATTTTTTTCTAGTTTCTTGAGCTTATAGTTGAATTAAGAAAATTTAACACTGGCGGTGAACTTCGCCGTCAATGACAAGATCACCGTTGCCGGAGATTTTATCATTTTTTGGAATTACTGCACTTGGGTACACTCTGTTTTTCTCATTTTCGCTCTTTCTCTTTGGCACACATTTTATCAAAGTCACCGCCGTTAATGACCGCCGGCCGCCAGCGAATCAAAGCTATTCGTACTTGCTGTAATTTTCTAAAAATTTGCCTTGTCTAAAGGATTATTTTTCAAAATATACTGATTTTCATTTTCGGGTGTTTTTTCTCTTCTTTTAAAAGTGATCTCAAAAAGATATAAAAGGGATTTTTGGCTTTTAAGGGTAATTTGACGAAGATATTGGTTTTCATTTCTGAGTTTTTTTCTCCCCCTATTCTCTTGGTTTCGTTGGTGTTTGCGTGTTTTGCAGGTATCACTTTTGGGAGGTGCACGTGCACAAGCAGTAGAGTAGCAGCTATACGTCGGGTTCCACAGCATTGGGAGTATACCAAGTCAAGAGTTCCAGGTTCTATTCACGGGAATTGGTACATCCCGCCTCCTGTTTCTCTGTCTCCTATATTAATTACTTTGTTGCCGTAGTTTTTCGTACTAGTCTAGTCAGGTTAGTGGGCTTGTAGCTACTATTCGCTCCCTTTGTTGTTCTGTGTGGTATTTTTTTTTCTCCTTTTCATTTTTAGACCTTCGTAGGTATAGAGACTGTGGATTGTAATGGCAGAGTAGGGTCATGTCCTCGGGGAGGGCGGGTGGTGTTGAGGGGGGTAGGGCAAGGGTCTGAGGGTGGGACGGGGCCCAAAGGGGGTAAAGGGAACAAGGTAGCCTGTAGGTTGAGAATTGGATCGTGGAATATAGGGACATTGACGGGTAAGTCTATAGAGTTGGAGAAGATTCTCCAGAAGAGCAGGGTCAATATAGCCTGTGTGTAACAAACTAGGTGGGTAGGATCGAAGGAGAGGAATGTAGACGGGTATAAATTGTGGTTCTCCGTAGTCGTGAAAGGCAAGAACGGAGTGGGCATTTTGGTGGATAGGGATCTTAGAGAGTCGGTGGTAGAGGTTAGACGGGTGAATGACAGGTTGATTATGAGGTAGTAGTTGGAGGGAGCACTCTGAATGTCATTAGCAGTTACGCTCCGCAAACGGGCTTGGACGAGGAGGTTAAAAGGAGTTTCTGGGAGGCGCTGGATGAGGTGGTGCGGGGTATTCCGCCTATGGAGAAGTTGTTCATAGGAGGGTATTTCAATGGTCATATTGGATCGTCTGCTGGTGACTATGGCGAGGTGCACGGTGGCTTCGACTTTGGTGATAGGAACGGGGGTGGTACCTCACTGTTGGATTTCACTAGAGCTTTTGAGTTAGTGATCGTGAACTCGATGTTCCCGAAGAGGGAGGAACATTTGGTTACTTTTCGGAGTATGGTGGCTAAGACTCAGATTGACTATCTCCTCCTCATGAGGTGTGATAGGGGGTTGTGCAAGGATTTCAAGGTGATCCCGAGTGAGAACCTCGGAACTCAACATAGGCTCCTGGTGTTGGCCGGTATCTTGATGAAGAGGAAGAAGAGGTTTGTACGGGGTCAGTCGAGGATCAGGTGGGGGAGCTTTGTCTAAGGATAATGCGCAGGAGTTGGTGGGGCGGTTGACGAATATGGGTGCCTAGAAGAGTGGTGGGGACTCTAGCTCTATGTGGACGGCGACGGCGGACTGTATAAGGGAGGCAGCAAGAGAGGAGTTGGGAGTTTCAAAAGGTTACTCTGGAAGGCACCGAGGTGACTGGTGGTGGAATGATGTGGTCCACGGTAAAGTGGAAGCCAAGAAAGCGACTTATATTAAGTTAGTAGAGAGCACTGACGAGGATCAGAGGAGAGCGAACAGAGAAAGATATAAGGAGGCTAGGAAGGAGGCAAAATTAGCGGTCACAGAGGCTAAGACTGCTGCTTTTGGACGGCTTTATGAGGAACTTGGGGGCAAATGTGGGGACAAGAAGTTATTTCGGTTGGCCAAAGCGAGAGAGAAGTAGGCTCGCGACGTAGATCAAGTTAGGTGCATCCAAAACGAGGATGGTCGAGTATTGATGGAAGAGGCCCAAATTAGGCAAAGATGGCAGTCGTACTTTCATAAACTTTTGAATAAAGAGGGGGATGGAAACATCATGTTAGGGCAATTGGAGCACTCCGAGAGTCACCAAGACTTTAGGTATTGTAGGCGCATTAAGGTTGAGGAGGTCGTGGGTGCGATGGGTAAGATGAGTCGGGGCAAAGCAATTGGACCAGACGAGATTCCAGTAGAGTTTTGGAGATATTCGGGCAGAGCAGGCTCGGAGTGGCTGAGTGGATTGTTTAATGTTATCTTCAGGACAAACAGGATGCCTGATGAGTGGCGGTGGAGTACAATGGTCCCGGTGTACAAGAACAAAGGGGATATCCAGAATTGTAACAACTATAGGGGAATCAAATTACTAAGTCATACCATGAAAGTTTGGGAGAGGGTTGTGGAAGGGAGGATAAGGAGGGCGGTGTCTGTATTGGAAAACCAGTTCGGGTTCATGCCGGGTCGTTCTACTACGAAAGCTATCCACCTTATCAGGAGGTTGGTGGAACTACATAGGGATAGGAAGAGGGATTTGCATATAGTGTTTATCGACCTAGAGAAGGCGTATGACAAGGTCCCTAGGGACGTCCTTTGGAGGTGTCTGGAGGTGAAAGGTGTGCCCGTGGCTTACATTAGGGCGATAAAGGATATGTATGATGGAGCTATGACTCGGGTTAGGACTGTGGGAGGTGACTCAGAGCCTTTTCCGGTGGTTATGGGGTTACACCAAGGATCTGCGCTCAGCCCGTTCTTATTTGCTCTGGCGATGGACGCATTGACGCACCATATCCAAGGAGTGGTGCCATGGTGTATGTTGTTCGCTGATAATATAGTTCTGATTGATGAGACGCGAGGTGGCGTTAATGGGAGACTGGAGTTATGAAGGCAGGCCTTGGAGTCTAAAGGTTTCAAGTTGACTAGGACTAAGACGGAATATGTGGAATGTAAGTTCAGCAACAAGACGGGGGAAGCGGATGTGGAAGTCAGGCTTTACTCACAGATTATCCTCAAGCGAGACAGTTTTAAGTACTTAGGGTCAATTATCCAGGGATATGGGGAGATCGACGGGGATGTTACGCACCGTATTGGGGTGGGGTGGATGAAATGGAGGTTAGCGTCTAGAGTCCCGTGTGACAAGAATGTGCCACCGAAACTCAAAGGTAAGTTCTATAGAGTGGTGGTTAGAGCGGCCATGTTGTATGGGCTGAGTGTTGGCCAGTCAAGAATTCACATATCCAGAAGATGAAAGTAGCAGAAATGGGGATGTTGAGATGGATGTGTGGCAACACTAGGCTGGATAAGATTAGGAATGAACATATTCGGGAGAGGGTGGGCGTGGCTCCCGTGGATGACAAGATGCGGGAAGCGCGACATAGATGTTTCAGACACGTGCGAAGGAGAAGCCTAGAGGCACCTGTTAGGAGGTGTGAGCGGTTGACTTTGGAAGGTACGAGAAGAGGCAAAGGGCGGCCTAAGAAGTATTGGGGCGAGGTGATCAGGCAGGACTTGGCGCGGCTTCAGATTTCCGAGGACATGACTCTTGATAGGAACAGGTGGAGGTCGAGCATTAGGGTGGTAGGCTAGGGGGTAGTCGAGAGTTCTTTCCCTCTTTGTACCGGGTAGTCTGATTGTGTTTTGTTAGGTTTGCTAGCGGTCTATGTTGTGCTCACATTGTTGTTTTGCATAGAATTTTGTTATTGTCCTTTCACTTATTCGTCGTAGTTATTTTCTTTCTAGCATCTTTTGTTGTTACATGCCTTTTCTTCAGTTTCTTTTTTGATATTATTGTCACTCCTGTTGAGCCGAGAATCTGCCGGAAACAGCCTCCCTACCCTTTTCGGGGTAAGGGTAAGGTTTGCGTACACTCTACTCTCCCCATACCCCACTAGTGGGATTTTACTAGGTATGTTGTTGTTGTTGTTGTTGTCATTTAGAGAGTGTAAGGTCCTGCTAGATAAAATGGCTCAAAACTCAGGATGGATGACAAGAGACACTACAATCACTCCTGTAGTTCACTCAGTAGCTTTATATCCAAACAAATCCATAGCCGAGAATATGGCCACTCTGATGACGCAAATGAGTATCCTTACCAAGAAGATTGACGAATCAGGTCAGAAGCAGGTATACATAGTTGACACGACTAATGAGGGCTTATGTACACCATGTATTAACCAACCATATGCGTGCTCGTGGAGTGGTGAAAGTGACAACCAGAACTATCAGAAAAATATGAACTATGTGGGCAACTATGGAGGACAGAGGCAAGGTTGTCAGAATTGGGGGCAAAAGAACCAGCAGTATGGACCAGCACAACAACAGTACAATAATAGCAACAATCTTGGAGCTATGCGACCATAGGGTCAAGTTGTGCCTTACCAAAGGCAATAGGGATACAATCAGAATAATCAGCAGTTATCTTATCAACAGGCTCAACAATAATAGATAGTGAGACAAGATGATGGGTTGTCTGAAATTAAATGAATGCTGCGACAACTGATTGGGTCCAATGGAAAAATGCAAGAGAAGGTTGAAGCACATGACTCGGCTATAAAAGGCATTGAGATTCAATTACGGCAGATATCCATAGCTCTGAATAATCGTCCCCAAGGGACATTACCTGCGGACACACATGTCAATCCGAAATAGCAGGGCCCAAAACAGCTTATGGCGGTGAGTCTAAGAAATAGTTGAGATCCTGATCTAGAGCAAGAAATTGCTCGCGAAAGCCAACCAACTGAGATACTTGTGCTAGTGCCAATTGAGGTAAACGATTCAACAGGGTTAACAAAGGTAACGATATAACATGCACAAGAGGAAACAAGCAAAGAAAAAGAGGTTCAAAGGAGACCGAGAAAGTGCAAGAAAAAGCATCAGAAAAAGTGTCAGAGCAGGATCTAAGTCAAGTCCCAGGAAGGCAGCGATCTCCAGCTCCCTTCCCGTAGAGGTTGGCTAAATATCAGAAGGATGAGTAGTACAAAAAATTCATGAAAATATTGAAGCAAATTCAAGTAAACATTCCTGTAATTGATGCTTTGAGGGAGATGCCAGATTATGCAAAAATGATGAAGGACTTTACCTGTTATTATCTCATCAAAGGTGCATGATGGCCATTTTCATAGATATGGTAGAGGAAATAATGGAAGTTTTCATGGATGATTTCTCAGAGGTGGGAAACTCGTTCGATGACTGCCTTAGGAATCTGAAAAGACTGCTGAAGAGATGTACGGAGACTAATCTGGTGCTAAACTGGGAAAAATGTCATTTCATGGTACATGATGGTAGAGTCTTAGGGAATCTAGAGTCAAGTAAGGGCATTGGGGTGGATCATGCTAAGGTTGATGTAGTAGAGAAGTTGCCACCACCCACGTCGGCCAAGGCAATAAGAAGTTTCCTTGGCCACACCGGTTTTTATAGGCGATATATTAAAGATTTTTCCAAGATTGCTAACCTTTGTGTAGATTGCTTGAAAAAGATCACCCTTTGTGTTTTCTGATGACTGCAGGGTAGCTTTTAACGAATTAAAGAAGAGGTTGGTGTCTGCACCTATCATAATTACACCCAACTGGGAGCAACCATTTGAGTTGATGTGTAATGCAAGCGATTATGCTGTGGGAGAAGTGCTGAGGTAGCGAAACGAGAAGGTCATGCACCTAATATACTATGCAAGTAGAACCCTGAGTGGTGCCTAACTAAACGACACATTGACCGAGAAGGAGATGCTAGCAGTGGTGTTCGCAATTGACAAATTCAGGTCATACCTGATAGGCTCGAAAGTAATTATTTATACTGACCATGCTGCTATCAAGAACCTAATTGAGAAGAAGGATTCAAAGCCACGCCTGATTCGATGGGTGCTTCTACTACAAGAATTTGACCTGGAAATCCGCGGCCGAAAGGGAATGGAGAACCAAGTGGCGGATCACTTGTCCAGGTTGGAAGGAGTGGAGAAGAATGTTGAGGTAGAAGAGATCATAGAAACTTTCGCGGATGAACAACTGTTGGCTACAAGCCTTGAGGTAGCGCCATGGTATGCAGATATTGCAAACTACTTGGCGAGCGGTATTATCCCCCATGACCTATCCTCTATACAAACAAAAAAGTTCTTTCGTGATTGTCGTATGTACTTTTAGGATGAGCTTCATATGTTCAGCATTTGTGTTGTTAACATGATTGGAGATGTATTCCCGAGAAAGACCAATCTTCAATTTTGCAGGCTTGTCATGCATCCCCATATGGTGGCCATTTCGGGGGAGTAAGGACAGCTGCAAAAGTTTTGGAGTCAGGCTTCTACTGGCCGACATTGTTCAAAGATGCACACTTCTGGGTGAAGGGTTGTGATGAATGCCAACGGGCCGAGAGTATTTTCTGTGACATGAGATGCCCATGAACCCAATTCAGGAGGTGGAAGTGTTTGATGTATGGAGAATCGATTTCATGGGGCCTTTTGTTAGATTATATGGCAACAAGTACATACTCGTAACTGTGGACTACATGTCAAAATTGGTGGAAGCTATGGAATTCCCTACAAATTATGCAAATGGGGTAATTGGTTTTGGGAGAAATAATATATTCACTCGGTTTGGCACTCCAAGGGCAATAATCAGTGATGGAGGCACTCACTTATGCAATAGAGCCTTCATAAAGTTGTTAGAAAAATATGGTGTACGCTACAAGGTTGCCACCCCATATCACCCACAAATGAGTGGGCAAGTGGATGTTTCGAACAGAGAGAGAACCAACATTTTGACAAAGACCGTGAATGCTACAAGAACGGATTGGGCGAGAAAGTTAGATGATACACTCTAGCCTATCGTACTTCTTTCAAAACACCAATTGGCATGTCGCCGTATAAATTGGTATTTGGGAAGGCATGTCACTTACCCATGGAGTTGGAGCATCGAGCTTTGTGGGCATTTAGGCAGCCGAATCTCGATATAGAAGCTGCAGGTACAAGTAGAGTCACAGAGTTGCATGATCTTGATGAGTTCCGCTACCATGCTTTTGAGAGCACAAGACTATACAAGGAGAGAATGAAGATGATGCATGACAAAAATATTCTTGAGCGGACTAATAAACCTGGAGATGTGGTACTGCTATACAATTTGAGATTGCAGTTTTTTTCGGGCAAGTTTAAGTCAAGATGGTGATGACCATTTGGTGTGGTATAGATGCATTCAACTGGAGCCGTCGAGATTACGTCGGAAGATGGCTCCCGCAAGTTCAAAGTTAAGGGCATAGACTAAAATATTATCAAGGCATGGTTGAGGAAGATAAAGTGATCTAGACCTTGTACTTGAAAGATCCTTGATAAGGGGTAGCCCGAGTAGTGCCGTGACGTTAAATCAGACACTTCTTGGGAGGCAACCCATGGTTTTGTTGTAATTCGTCACGCCGCGATGTTAAATCAAGTGCTTGTTGGGGGACAATCTAATTTTTGTGTTTTTCTTTATTTTTGGTGTTTGATTTTGAATTGTGGAAGTACTAACATGTTTATGAATGTTGCAGTAATGAGATTGTGCGAACTGGAATGACTCGGACTGAAGAAATCATGACAAATAGCCAAAAGTGGCTTAATTTGAAAAGCTAAAAAATGGCCAACACTGGGCTCATCTAAATCTGCGCCTTGCGCGAAGGCAGACGCGACCCAGGCCAGCCAATTGGCGAAAAAACAGTAAAGCGGACACATGGCGCGTCCCACTTCGCAATTTTTTCTCCCTTTATTAATTTTTTTTCCCGGCTATACTCCTAAATAGGTTAGTTTTAATTGCTTTTCCCTCATTCAGAACCCCTAACGTCCCACTTCCCACTTCATTCAAGAAAAAATTCTTCCGTTTCCCTTAGGTTTTTTTTCTCTTTCTTTCTTGTTACGGTTTATTTTGGTAGAGTAATTGAATTTCGAATTTTGGAGCATAGTTTGCTCAAGATTTTGTTGGTATTTTGCATAGTGAGGTGGGAAACTACAATTGCCACCACCTCACTCAAATTGGAAGGGCAAAACACATGTTACTTGCATTGAAACATGATGGTAAATATTATGCATATAAGGTGTTCGAAAAATTGTCCGAATGAGAATTTTGATAGGTTTTGCTAAGTCTGAGTAGCAAGACTCATTATTTTGATAATATGAAAATCTCTTGAGTGTGGGGTAGCCGTTTGGGGGTCTTTGCACTTAAATTGCATTCATTTTAGAACGAATGTCAATCCGCGACCAACTTAGGCACGAGTCGTGCACGGCGTGTGCATCGTCCTACCCACTTGATTTTAAATCATGCTAAGAAACCTTATATCAATGTACTTAAATTGTAGTAGACACTTGTACCCTGGTTGCACACTTATGCTTTCGAGCTAAGTGCGGGCTGCAATATATACCGCTATGACTCAATGTTACACATTATACTAATATGTGTTTTGTATCTTTTGCAGGTGATATGGCCATCTCTAAAACACCAACTAGAAGCCATGGAGCCGGTGGTAGTGGTAAGACACCCCCAAAAAAACCACCAACTGACAAGAATGTAGTGGAGAAGGGTGATACAGAGGCATGAATAAAGGTAGGCATGATAAGGAAAAGAATGGAACTTCCGAGGTGGACACTGAGGCCACCAATCTGAGCACTGAGCAGCCTGTACAAATAAAGCAAAGGGCGCGTTAATCACGAGCGTCTAGGCCAAGAGAGGTTCCGGTACAAATTACAGGGGGGCTTCAAAGCTACCACCAGCTAAGAAGCATAAAGTAGCTGCGGTGAAGGGAAAAGGCAAGGAAAAAAAGGTTGTCGATTCAGAATCTGAACACGACTAATCTGATGATGAGGAGACATCGATTCCGCTGCCCGAAGATGAAGGGGATCCGAGTTCTCCGGTTGCTACGGCCGTGTGGGAAAAGAAGTTTGTGAGTGAAAGTGTGTGGAACAAATGGAAGCTTATAAAGACTAAGCAAATCAATCCAATACTATTTGAAAGACCGTTGAATTTTGCGGCTACCAAGTCAAGTTGCCCGAATATTTTGCGAGCAATAGAGCAGAATGGGTGGACACGCTTTGCTAAAGGGACGAAGGGCGAGGCAAATTTGACTCTCGTGCATGAGTTGTATGCAAAATGGGACCTTGACAGGGGAAATGATATTGTTTCGGTTCGTGGGACTCAAGTTGATATCTCCGCCATAACAATAGATAAGTATTACTGCATACCTTCGCAGTCCGAATTAGAGTACCGGAGAAAAGAGCAAGGGCCGGATTTGGACCACATAATTGTGGTCTTGTGTGGGGGATTAGGACGAGCCAAGTGTACGGAGACTGATGGGTTGGCAAAGTCGTACATGAACAAGGAGGCTCGAATATGGTTGAATTGTGTCTGCAACAGATTAATGCCAGCAACACACAAGTCTGTTGTAATTTGGGAGCGAGTGTTCTTGGGATATGCCATGTTTATTGCGGTGAAAATTGGAGCTATCTTGCAAAGTCAAATGGTGAAGACTAGAAAGAACATGCAGTGGACGCTCTACCTTGTGCATACTTTGACTATGTTACTTGCTAAATACAAGTTGACTGAGAAGGATGATGAGATATGTGGAGGCACAGAGTTGACATTCCATGATATTTGCTCTTTTTAGGACCCAGTGGATACAACTATAAAGAAGAAGTGCCATGGTGAGCGCATCACTGATGTGGAGAGCGCACTTCAGCAGTTGCGAGCAGATTTAGAGGCACGAGACCGTGCTTTGCTAGCCGCACACGAGACGAGATAAGTGGATGCGAGAGCAGTTCGTTGTGCTTCTCAAGGTTGTTCGTGGACGGAGACAGGTACGGCACATTGGAGTCCAGACAAACTTTGAGGAGACGGGAGATGCAAAGTTGTCTGCTTTGAGTGCTACTAATGGCACTGTTATTGAAGAGCGGACGAAGGTTCGAAGGGTGGCTGTTAGTGATGCTACTCCGACTAGGGAGGGTGAGATGATAGCACCCGTCGACACATCTGGTGTCGCATTGGAGTATCCATCAGCATTGTGGACCGAGGTTTGCTACCGGTCCCTCCCCCCTCCCGCAGCCTGAGATATGATAAGGGAGTTTCTTATACCCACTCTACTATTGATAATTTATTGTATATTTTTGTGATATTGTGCAACTGGGAACAATGCACTCTCTTAAGTGTGGGGTGGGGGTGTCAGAATTGATTATTATGGCATGTGTTTAATTGTTAGTGATATGTTTTGTTATGATCACACTTAAGACCATTGTAATTGTATAATTGTAGTTAGCATTTTATTGGCGTAATCTCGTATTTTCTTTAAACCACGGTTCTTTCCGGAGGATGCCATTTCTTGAACGGGGTAATCTTAGGTAGTTTTTCTTTCTCAAACTTTGTAAAAGAATTTGTGAACTTTGCCCGACGATGGATTGCCTAGACAATTTTCTTGAGAGTCTAACGTCTATAAAAAAAATACAAAAAGATTTTTTTCTTTTCCTTTATTTTTTTTAAACTGATATTAGAATGGGAAGAGATTGAGTATTGTGCTTCATGACATATTTTATATCGGTGCTTAGACCTGTAACATTTGTGCTTAGTACTTTCCTTGTAATTCTTGTGAGTATGTGCCTTGAGAATATATGTGACTTTACTCTGACTCTTGGGCCCATCTTTTGACTCTTGTCATGCACTTCCTATATGGTTTAGTTTTATGATGACTGTGCTTAGCTACTTTAACTTGAGAGTCGAGTCTGAGCCATCCTGAGTAGGTCATGTGCATTGTGCGAGGTGAGATGTTTGAGTTGTACTTTGTGCAATCTCAGGCTAGTCTAGAACTTTCCCCGTGTGCGAGTCAAAGCGAAATGATTAAGTATCGTTAGGCTAGGAGATGATATACGCATTTCTTTGATTGAACATTGAGCCACTTTTGTCCACTAGTGCTAATATCATCCATAGTCAATCCTTTTGAGCCTGTAGACCTTTTTCTAGGCACCAACTGTACAAGATAAATTTCCCTTGTTCTTAATCAAATCTTGTTCAGCCTTTACCTCCGAAAGTAATTAAGTCGCTACAAGAGTAAAGAGAAAGACCGGATATCTTTTGAGTAGAACCATAAGAAGGCCGAGAAGGCGCGTTGTGTTTAAATGCATTACTACCTGGAAACACCAAAATTAAGGGGAGTGTAAAAAAAATAAAGAGAAAAATAAATAAATTTTGAAGTACACCTCCCATGTATTGATCCGGTCTAGTGAGCATCTACGTGATGATTGATTAGGTCGTAGCGGACTCAACCTTAGGAAGAGTGGGCGCTAATACTTTTACCCAATAGTGTTATCGGGGTCAATTTCCACAGGGAGCTAGAAAGGGAGTTGGATATTTGTTTAGCCTAGAAATGCGTGTTTGCTTCTAATTGATCTTCTATCATTTTTGGGTTTTTTTATGATTATCAACTACAATTTAATAACTACTAATTATAACTAAATTATGCTAAGATATTAATTCTAGGTTATATGCAAGATAGAGAAAGGCACTAGGGTCGTGGCATTTACCTAGGTGGTCAACTAACGGGTAGAGATTCCTAACACAAGAATGATGATTATGGGGCTTATGCTATAACCGTTGCACGATTGCACTCACTCTCACACCTCTCGGTAGAAAGAGTGATTATGCCTAATTGACTCTCTCGAGACCAATTGGGTAGGCTAACAAACCAAGCAACTTATGGTTCAAGTTGGGTAATTACTCTCTCGAGGTTTTTACCCGTTAATTGGGACTACCATTCTCATGGGTCCATCCCAATTCCTTGTTGGGTTAATTTTGGGGTCATAGACACTCTTTCTCAAGAAGAGTCAAGACCCACTAAGCTAGACTTAGTGTTTGCAACCACCAAGTCCTAGTTAAATCATAAAATTAACCCAAATAGCAAACACCCAACATCATTCAAGCATTAAACAATCACACCCATTAATTAACCACACTAGGGTTGAGCCACAACCCTAGCTAATGGGTTTAGCTAGACATAATAGCAACAGAAATTGAAGAAGAAATAGATAAAATGAACATATTAATTAACTAGAATGTTAATCTACAAGAATTCACGTTAAAACAAGATGAAAATGCCCAAAATAAGCTAAAACTTTTGTCCCACGAGGGCAGCTGCTCTCTAGTATCTGATTCGTTGCCTAAAAATGGCAAATATTCTATTTATACTAGGTTAAGAAAAACCGGACAAAAATACCCCTGCGGGGTCCGTGCGGTCCGCACGAAGTTGGCACGCGGCCGCACTGGGTTGCTTGACTTCTGAGACTTGCCTTCTGAAGATGTTGACGCGGACCGCACAATGATGGAGTGCGGCCGCATGATGACTGGCGCGGACCGCGTGAACTTGTAGTGCGGCCGCATGAGTGGCTTGTGATGGTCTCTGGACTTTTGTGGTGCGGACCGCGTAAGCTTGTAGTGCGGCCGCATTGGCTGGGCGCGGACCGCGTGAGCTTGTAGTGCGGCCGCGCCGCTTGCAACTGAGAATGCCAACTCTCTGAACTCCTATGGTGCGGCCGCATGACATGATGGTGCGGTCCGCACCAAGTTCTGAATATCCTTGCTTTCATGATCTTTGACATTTGAGCAGGTTTCGCTCCGTTTCGAGCCGATTTTTGACTTTTGTCATCTTGTTGCTCAAACCTGCAATCAAGCGCAACTTATAAGCATTCTGGGTTTATTTTATGGCAAATCATACATAAAGCATAGGCAAGTATGGGCATAAAATGTGTTAAAATCACAGTTATCACTGACTTAGTCAGCCTATCAACAATAACCCACACTGCGTCGAACTTCCTAAGGGGAAGGTGTTAGGCACCTCTCAGGATCCATTAGTGTGGTTCCCGGCCAAACAGTTTTTGTGGATTTGTACAATTAGCAAATAAACAAGTATGGCTCAAATAGTAGGGGATTTAAGTTTAAGTACACAGATGTTTGAAAAAACAGTTAATGAAAAGCAAGATTTTTAAAAAAAAGAAGTACAATCTAAGCATATTTGTGAATGTAAAGGGGTGTCCTAGGTTGGTTAGCCTATATGATCACATCAGTACAACGCCCGGTAATCACTCCTTAGAAAGGGGCTACGCGTGGCATTAGCGCACCAGTCATCATATCCATGTCTACCCTTCCCGTCCCCTTATTGGTCATGCAAAGCGAGTGTTGGTCACGGATTCCCATCGCGTGCTGCTACCCGTCCCTTCTTAATGGTCCTGGAGGGAGTTAGGACCTCTACCTATAGGTGGTTCTAGACGTACCCCCTAAGGTTTTAAAAAAAGGCAAAAATTCTAAGGCGACAGTCAAAAATATTTAGGACTTCCACACAAAATGGGAGCAATTAAAAGGCTCAGAGTTTCCTCCTCAAACAAACACATAAGCGGCACGACTCAAGCACAGTTAAGGGCAGTATTTCAGATTCATAAGGCATGATATCTAGGTGTTTTTAGAAGGTAAGCAGATAGCCGATTTGTTGTATTACTCAGAAAGGCCTAATCAGTTTGCCTATTGATTTTAAAACCTGTTGAGAATTAGGCAGCATACACAAGAAGGCAGATTTCCGATTTTAACAGCTTGGTTGCCTAAGGCTTGCTTAGGTGTGAGATAGTATACCAATCCTCAGAAGTAAGGAAAACTGTTTGAGAATAGGTTGTTTAAATATGCTATTCTAGCTGTTCAGCACATAGAATTATCACCAATTAATTGTAAGAACCGAGTAAAATTGTTTTATCCCCTTTTTGTGCATTCATAGTTGGCCTAAGCGCGTGTAAGCGAATATAAAATCTTAAAGACATGGTATCTAATGCGCAGAGATGCAGAATCCTAAGCAGGATTTCTATATGCAAAAATATTACAGCGTTTGAACATGATTTCCAGAATATGCAGGGATGATATGTTTGTTAGTGTTGTTTAGCCTTAAAACATGATCTCTAAGTGCGTATGGCAGTAGGAACATGATCGCAGAAAACACCAGTTATTAACACTCTAAGTGATATGATAGCAAAATGGACATGCTGAAAACAGTAAGTGTAAGTCCTAAGGAACATGATTTCTAATGCATGAAATGAGTCCTAAGCATGGTTTCTATTGCGCAAGTAGGAATATAAACCTAATAACATGTTTTCTACCTTTTTAATAGCTAAAGCATGCATAGTCACCCCTTCCCTTTACACTATCCATCCCCGGAGTTGTTTACAATAGTTATTACAAACCATTTGCATAAATTACACAATTGAAATAAGAAAAAAAAAAAGAAAAAAAGTTATGCTATAGGGAGCCTACTGATAGGCCCAAAATCTCCAGAATGCCTCAAATGCCATGATTCTTAGCCTTTCTCATATCCGGGTGTGTCAGAGTTCCCTAAGGACCTCAAAGGATCCCGGGCAGTGCTCACACCCAGATTTCATAGCCAAGACAGAGTAAGTGCAATGTGGAAAGGCCAACTTTTGTGTGTCCAAGTTTAGAGGGAGCTCAGGGGTCCCAAGGCAAGGTTCACACAAAAGGGGTAGAACTTAGTGGTCTAAGAGTAGAGTGAGAGTGCTTGACATTGTTTTGAAAAGATTTAAGCAGGAGAACAGTTTGAAAAGAGACTTGTTTGTAATAGTTTTGTAAAACAACATAGGGAGTTATTAAATAAGACAATTTGAAAAGGGTAAGGTGACTAACAATCAATCAAACCAAATACAGAACCAGAAGAGGTTCATCAGCACTTCAATACATGGAATCAAACAAGTACACACATCCAATCAGCGGTAATGGGGATTTGGGGCAAGTATAGGGCACATAGTAAGCACGACTGCACAGTGGTATAGAATCAGAGGAGCCTTGAAAGGGGTCAGGGCTTTTAAAGTACAACATGAACTTCAGGGTAATACAGAATCAAACAGACTTGGGATAGCCAACTACTTTAGACAGGAAGGTGCATGCCAGGGATAAGAGAAACATAGTCACATTGGGGTACACTAGAAAGGGATTCAAGAGCAGGCTAATCCTAAGGGGGTATATTCAGAAGCATGCAGTAAAGAAGACAGTGAAGTAGACATGTTAATTGCAGGTTGAGCAACAAAACCATAGATGGAAGCATATTAGAAACATGACAAATTGAAGTAATATGAGAAGCATATTGTTTTTGGGACTTGAATTGAAATTAGAACATACTTGTAAAGAAGATAGTAAACACAAAGTGAGGAGCAGGAGAGTAGAGTAATCAGCCTTGGCTTGCAGCCGGCTGTCTTAGAACAATAGCAAGTAACTAGAGAAAAGAGAGAAGAAGAGTGTTTTTTTTTGTGTGAGAGAGAGCTTTTTGAACTAATGTGTTCGTGTGTTGTGTTAATGAAAAGCAGGGTATTTATAGTTTAAAGAACAGGCAGCAAATAAGGCAGGAAACATAGTTCAGCAGTAACTAAAGCAATATATATCAATTACAACCAAATCAGCATAGGCACTTCCCTTAATTAAGGAGTTAAAAAAAAATCAAACGGTAATAACCAGTGACAAATAAGGAATGAAATCATGTAAGACTGAACATGACATATAAGGAAATAAGAATAGTACAGAGCATGTAATAGAGGCTAGGTTCGATAAATTCTAATTAAGGAAAATGTCTAAGAATCAATTTGATAGCATAGTCAACCACAAAATAAGGCAAGAAAATATTAAGAGGTTGAAATCAGTAGAGAATATCACAAGAAATCAGTGCAGGATCAGTCACAGAGATTCAAAGATTCAAAAATAGCAAATAGCATTGATTTAGCACAACTTTACGAGAACAAGCACATAGTAAGCAAAATCAGAACTCTAAGAAGCTGAGTAGGGCAAAAATCATATAAAAAATTAGGGATTCATGTAGAGCACATCATGAATTAATAGAATAAACATGACATAGGTGGAAGAAGTAAAAGTCAGAGGCATTGATGAACAAGATAGGGTAAAACCACAGAGAATCATAAGGCTCGTGAGAAACAAACACATATACAGATTAAGCGAACATGTTATCACAAAACAGACTCAGAATCCAGGATTAAAACCAAGAAACTTAGGGTTTTCAACATAATAACTCAGATAAAAAGAGAAGACTCAAATAAACGTTTAAACATAGTGAAAATCATAGATTCATACTAAAATCAGAAGGAAAAACCATTTTGAAAAGGGGTTAAGAAACCCTAGTTTGAAGACGAAGAGTCGTTTTAGAAGAAATTGAATAAATCCTTAAGAAAACAGTAAAGATAACTCGAATAGACTCAGATCTCGTTACAGATCTTAGAAATCAAGAGTCAAAATCAGAGTTTTAGAGAGAGAACCCAAAGAGAGAAAATCGGCTAAAAAATCACAGGTTCTAGCCGGAGATGGCAGGATCTTACTCGGACAGGCCAAGATTGGCCTGAGAATGACATGAAAAACCATGGGGGTGAGTTGAACCGCCTCTGGTTCCTTGAGGACCTTAGGGTAGCAATAATCCGGCATGGGGGGAGCCATGGAGGCTAGGGGTGGTGGTGGAACCGCCATTGTTACCGGCGAGCCAACGACCGGTGAGAGGAACCATGGTTTAGCAGAAGGAGCTTGAGAGAATTTGAGAGAGAATGGGAGGGTGTGTCGGTGGAGAGTGATGAGAGAATGAGAGAATGGGGAAGGGAGGGGTAGTCTATTAGGTTAAATTAGGAAATGGGGGATCTGGACCGTTGATTAGAATTGATCAACGGTCCAGATTGGACCAGGGATTGGGTCAGGTAGGATTGATGGACTGGGCCTGGGGTTTGGGCTATTTTAATTGGGTTGGGGTCTGATTTAATTAGGCTAGAATTGAAATGAAATTGGCTATTTGTTAAATACCCAATTAAATTTAATAAAACAATTTACAAAAATAGCTGATAATTGTACAAAATGAATTTTATGCATAGAAAATAATTAAAAATGATTATTTAATATTTTAAAATAAAAATGATTAATTTCTGGTAAAAAATAGTATAAAATCATATGCTTGAGCTATAATTGCAAAGTTATTGCAATTGTAGCCAAATGATGCCCATTTGGCTAATTATGAAATAATTTGGTTTAAATAGGACCATGAATAATAAATTAAATCAAGAAATGCTTTTGAAATCATTTGTAATGCCATTTTGTAATTATTTATTGGAAATAAAATGTCGGGTAAATTAATAAAATATAGGAAAATTATGGAAAAATACCAATTGCTATTGATGCATGATTTTGAAGGTGTATATGCAATTTTAAAAATATTTTAGGAAAAATTAGGTATCAACAACTGCCCCTCTTTACCCAGAAGGATGAAAGAGTTGACGGGTAAAGATATGATGGCCAATTTTGACCGAGCGAAACGGTTCGAGAGATTAGGCCGCACCATGGCTTCTGAGCTGCCTACATATCCCTGGTTTTATAGGAATCAGGCTGTATGTAGTTCAAGATTCATCGGCGAAGTATGTTAGTGTGGTCATCTCAAGAGTGGACGCAACATCTAGGGTCGGGTGAGTGAACGGTTTACGGGAATTGGTAAGGTTTGATATGGCTGTGAAAATTGGAGCGGGAACGCTTCTACTGGGATAGCCGTTGCTCGCCGGGTTACCTGCAAATAAACGATACAAGCATATATTGCGTAATTTAAACATGATGCAAATTCCCGTTGGACCATGAATGTTGTGTTTGGACGGTTAGGAACGACGTCCTCAGACCATGATGTCCTGGGCCATGGATTGTTTGATGCAGGATTCGCAGTCCATGAAATGATGTTCTTGGGCTATGAGGATGGTGCCTCCGAACCATGACGCCTTTGAATAATGATATGCAAAAGATTGAAAAAGATCCTCGGGCCATGGCATAGTGTTCTCGGGCCATGACGATGGTGCCTCCGAACGATGATGCCTTTGGACGAGTTGGCGATATTTCAGCCCATGAAGGATGTAGTAGTATGATGCGGACAAGACAGGGCTTAGCCCGTAAGAAAAGCGAGAGCTTAGCCCGCAAGAAAAGCGAGATAAATAGTGCTTGAGATAGCGCTTAGTTTCGAAGAAAATTAGAGGCAGAGCTTAGCCACGAAAGGCAGGAAAGTAGCCTTATGCAAAGATGCAAATGCAGATGGAGGTAGAGCTTAACCTCGGAAGGCAGAATGGTAGCGTTATGCAAGAATGCATATGGAGACAGTGCTTAGTCTCGGAAGGCAGGATAGTAGCCTTATGCAAATTGGAAGGCAGAATGGTAGCGTTATGCAATGCAAATGCAGATGGAGATACGGTTTAGTCTCGGAAGGCAGGATAGTAGCCTTATGCAAACTGGAAGGCAGAATGGTAGCCTTATGCAATGCAAACACAGATGGAGACAACGTTTAGTCTTGGAAGGCAGGATAGTAACCTTATGCAAATTGGAAGGCAGAATGGTAGCCTTATGCAATTTAAATGCAGATGGAGACAACGTTTAGTCTCGGAAGGCAGAATAGTAGCCTTATGCAAGAAATAAAGTGACAAATGACAGTACAGTTTTCTTAGTTGATAGCAGATCGCGATATTATGATTATTGGGAGCATTGTAACTATGGAGCATTACTGGTGTGTGCTGATAGCAAATGTTGGCAAGTGCAACGGTTCTGAGAATAATGTTTGTCCCCTGGGCGTACAGTATGTTTAAGGATTTCGCAATCCTAGTGCCTGCATCCAAAGAAAAATCGTAAGTTTTGAAAGGGGGAGGTTAGTTCATATCCCCGCTGGCTTTGCTTGACTCGTTCGGCTTTGATCTGGTGATACCGTCTGTATCATTGGGGTAGCGTTGCTAAACAAAGCAGTTTTAATAATAAACATGCATGGCTTTGTAAAAGTATGACACAAATGTATAATTAATAAAAAAAATAGCTTTTAGATGAACCGACGACTGTAACGTAGTTCGGGATATTGCAACCTCTCCTGCTACGGAATTTTGAGGGTCCTCCTCAAAATTCTGCCCCAGTTTGATGGGTTGACATTTCTGACTGTTGCTCGTGCGACGATCGGTTGAAATCACTTCGGAGTTTTGAGGGTCCTCCTCAAATTCTGCCCCAGTTTCCAATTGCGGGGGGAAATGAAATTTTTATTGAATTGTGACCGAACCCATAGGGCTGCCTACGTATCCCTTCTTAAACGGGAATCAGGTCAGGCGTAGTTCAACTTACATCATATAAGGAAAGCATAAAGATTACACATAGTAATGCTTGACTGCATCTGAATTGATCGGCTTTGGCCAGACTTCTCCGTCCATTTTTGCAAGTACGAGGGCTCCTCCTGTCAAAACCTGGTGAACCATGTATGGACCCTGCCAGTTGGGAGAGAACTTCCCTTTGGCTTCATCTTGATGCGAAAAAATTTTCTTCAACACTAGCTGCCCCGGTATGAACTGTCTTGTCTTGACTCTTTTGTTGAAGGCTATAGACAATCTGTTCTGATAGAGTTGACCATGGCAGACTGCATTCATTCTCTTTCCGTCTATAAGGGCTAGTTGCTCATAACGACTTTTTACCCACTCTGCGTCGTCGAGCTCAGCTTCTTGTCTGATCCTTAGGGAAGGAATTTCTACCTCAGCGGGAATAACAGCTTCTGTACCGTAAACCAGCATATAGGGGGTTGCCCCAGTTGATGTGCGGACTGTGGTGCGATACCCCAGTAGAGCAAATGATAACTTCTCGTGCCACTGTCTATGCTTCTCTATCATTTTCCTCAATATCTTCTTGATATTCTTGTTGGCGGCTTCTACAGCTCCATTCATCTGAGGTATGTAGGCTGTGGAATTCTTGTGTTTGATCTTGAAAGTTTCGCACATAGCTTTCATCAAGTCGCTGTTGAGGTTGGAGCCATTATGAGTAATTATTGACTCTGGAATTTCGAATCGACAAACAATACGATCGCGGACAAAGTCTGCCACGACTTTCTTGGTCACTGCTTTGTAAGATGCTGCTTCGACCCATTTGGTGAAATAGTCGATGGCTACTAGGATGAACCTGTGTCCGTTGGAAGCAGCAGGCTCGATTGGTCCAATAACGTCCATTCCCCAGGCGGCGAACGGCCACGGTGAGCTTGTTGTGTTAAGCTCGTTTGGAGGTACCTTTATCATGTCTCCATGTATCTGACAGCGGTGACATTTTCGGACATACCGGATGCAGTACGTTTCCATAGTCATCCATAAAGTAACCCGCCCGGAGTATCTTCTTTGCTAAGACAAAACCGTTTATATGTGGACCGCAGGTCCCAGCATGAATTTCCTCTAGTAGCTTGGATGCTTCCTTTGCGTCGACACATCTTAAATAATCCTAAATCGGGAGTCCTCCTATACAGGATTCCTCCGCTGTGAAAGAAGTTGTTGGACAATCTCCGAAGTGAGCGTTTCTGAGTAGGATTTGCAAGCTCTAGGTACTCTCCCTTTGCCAAATATTCCTTGATATCATGAAACCAAGGCTTTTCGTCTGCTTCTTCTTCAACATGGGCATAGTAAGCTGGCTGATTATGGATTTTCACCAGAATGGGATCAATGAAATTCTTGTCTGGGTGCTGTATCATAGATGATAGAGTAGCCAATGCATCGGCGAACTCATTCTGGATTCTGGGAACATGTTGGAATTCCATCTCTGTGAACCTCATTCTCAATTCCTGTACGTGGTGCAGATACGGGAGTATCTTGGAATTCTTGGTTGCCCATTCTCCTCATACTTGATGTATAAGTAAGTATGAATCTCCGATCACTAACAACTCTTGAACGTTATTGTCAATGGCCATTTTGAGTCCTAATATGCAGGCTTCATACTCGGCCATATTGTTGGTGCAGGGGAACCTGAGCTTGGCAGACATCGGATAATGCTAACCGGTTTCTGATATTAGGACTGCTTCAATGCCAACTCCTTTGAAGTTTGCTGCTCCATCGAAGAACATTCTCCAACCGTCATAGGATTCCGCAATGTCTTCTCCTATGAATGATACCTCTTCATCAGGAAAATACATTTTTAGGAGTTTGTATTCTCCATCTACGGGGTTTTCAGCAAGGTGGTCTGCCAGTGCATGTCCCTTGACCGCTTTCTGAGTTACGTAAACAATGTCGAACTCACTCAACAAGATTTGCCACTTGGCTAGCTTGCTAGTGGGCATGGGCTTCTGAAAGATGTACTTCAAGGGGTCCAATCTCGATATGAGATATGTGGTATAGGTGCAGAAGTAATGTCTCAGCTTCTGAGCTACCCAAGTCAAAGCATAACAGGTATGAGCACGTGAATTTTGCCCTATATATGAATTATTCCCAAAATTCAAACAAAATAATTTTTCTTTCATTATTTTACACTTTTGTGAATTTTGTGTTATTTTCTGTTAATTGCTTGCATTTTATTTGTGAATTTTATTTCATATGAAAAATATAAAAAATATGCATGACATTTGCATTTAGGATCTAATTTCATATTTAAGGATTATTTAGTGGTTAAGTTATTTTTAGGACGAAATTTAAAGAAAATAACAAAAATAGTCCATTTTTGCATTTTAATTGTTAGTTGTTGAATTTGTCTTGAGTTTACTTTAAATAGGAATTAATTAGCTTCATTTTGGAAATAAATTAGGTCTCTATTTAATTTTTCATTTTAATAAAATACANGTCAATTATTTCTTGGATCAACCCAATATTTGGTTGATTTGGTCTTTGATTTAAATACATATATGAACAGCCCGTTAAGATGTTGGCCAGTCCAAAAATGAAACTGGTATCCGCTATTGGGCTTGTCACAGGCCCAGGCCACTTAAACCCCCCCCCCCCCCCTGCAATCAAAATTTGGACCTCTTATTGGGCTGTTCTTCATTGACATGGATGAATCAATCGTAAGCCCAAAGTTCCAAAGGCATCTCTACTGGACCAGTCATATGGATGGTCCAATGCCTTTTCCAAGGGCTGGCCTCAAAGCCCATCGTGCTAATAGCTTATTCCCGGGTTGATTTCGTTAATGTTCATTTAGTAACGGTAGTTAATTAGGGTTTCTTCTTTTATTTTTAGAGACAAAATAAATAAAAAATTATAGTTGCTTTAGGATTGACCTTTAAATAATAAATGAGGTGAGCCCCGCCAAATAAACAACAAATTGTGGGCCTCTTTAAATGCTTATACTAAAAATACTTAGACTTCGGGATGAGCCGTTTAGCGAATTTCAAGGCTTTACCCCAAAGATAATAACCAGTTAGCTACTTTACGGNNACGACGTCGTTTCATCAAAGTTAATCACGTCCGTTGATTCTCCTTCATCCAATGGACGAGATCTAACGATGTTGTCGCTATATAAGTGTCTGAATCCCTCACCCCCCTCCTCATCGTTTCCATCATCAGAAACCCAACCCCAAAACCCTAGCGCCGCCCTAAAATCCCCTTCGCCTCCGATGGCGGCGCCGGCTCCATTCACCACCGCACAAACACCCTAGTGTCTCCTCACTCTCCACACCCTTAATCCAAAGTCAAGTTCCTTCGAGCATGCCTTGAATTCGTCGAATTTGAGTTTGAAGCCATGAACCCTAGCCGCCGCCTTAGGTCTCTGGTGGCGGCACCACTTCAAATCATCCCCAAATTCATACCCTGCACTCCCCTGACCTCCCTCATCCCTGATCCCTAACCAAAACCCCTCAAATCCCGCCGGAACTCGCCGAATTTCAAATCTAGGGTTCATGGGTTCAAACCTGTGTTGGAAAGTTTCGAGTAGTCGAGTGATTTCTAGTTAATGTCACATGCCTATTTTGGACGAAATAGACATGTAACATTAACTGGAAATTAATTTCGCAAATCAATCAAGTGGAGTTCAAGATCAGTGAATTTCTATTTCCTGGTTGATTATATTGTTCATTTTTGTTTGAGGATTCTGTGTTGCGATTTTTAGTTTAGTCTTGGTTTTGATTGATTTTGTTGAAATATTCTGTTGATCTTTGGTTTTTCACCTTAGCTTAGTTAAACCTGATTTGTTTTTATATTTTCAGTGTTTTGGAATTGGTTTAATACATGACCTGTGTGTTTAAGTGTTTCAATTTGATCGGCTGAAGTTTAATTTAGGTTTGAAACAAGTTCAGTATAATTTAATTGATCATAGGTTTATTAGAATATTACTGTTTCCGTAGGGCATTTTACCTTGTTTTGAATTGTTCCAAATTAATTGTTTACTGTTTTTTTTAAATAATGCATAATAATTAGATTTAAATCAAGTTCAACATAGGATTTTTGATTCAATTTTAGGATTAGGTGTTTGGATATAGCTGAATAACCTAGCCTTTGAATAATTGTAGTTGAATCTTAACTAAGGTAAAGGGGTTTGGTTGGGTTAGTAATTTCAGGGGCAATCAAGGGTAATTTAGGTACCTAAAATGGGTCAATTTGTTAAGGCTCTGTAATTTCAGAACCAAAATAAGGGTAAGATAGGCAATTCAAGGGTACGGAATCTAGTAAGAACTTCCTAGAAACTTCTAGATGTGGGTTTTAAGGTAAATTTCAGAAGATAAGTGAGTTAACTTGAGAAACAAGTCAATAAATAGAGGACTAATCTGAAAATAAAATAGGGACTAAAAAGAAAACTAAAAATCTGAGGGCTGCCCTCATTTTGCCTATAAAAAGGCATGCCAATGCCTTAGAGAACAAGTTTGGAACCTCTGAAAATTCCCCACTACTTTCCATCAGTTTTTTAGCTAAAATTTGAATTTCAAAACTTCTCCTAGATCTAAAAAATCCAAAAACAACAGAAAATCTCCAAAATCCAAAAAAAAAAAAAAATCAGTACACTGATCTTCCTTTGATCATTTTAAAAGTTTAGCTCTCAATTCAATTATTTAGCTCACTTAGCATCACAATTAGCTTAGATTTCTCTGTTTCTGTTCTGTGCTTGAAGATTTAATGCAATTGAAGGGGTTTGGGGTTCATCCGAGTTGTTCCTGGGTGTTTTAGAGTGCTGAGATTGTTCTATAATTCCTTAGCTTCAATTTCGAGTTGAATTTGGGTCGTTTGAGTCGAGTTTTGGTGTGTTTGCTGGTTATATGGTGTAACGACCCGGCCTGTCGTTTTTGGAATTCACGCCCCGATCCCCCATTTACCGCTTCCCCTAAGTTCATTTCTGCTATTTTGGTATGCCGGGACGTTCGGTGTTAGGGTTCGGAGTGTTTTGGGACACTTAGTCCCTAAATGAGAGCTTAAGTGTTGAAAGATGGTCCGTAATCGGAACAGTGTGAAGACGACCTCGGAATGGAAATCCGATGGTTCCGTTAACTCCGTTAGGTGATTTCGGGGGTTGGGAGCGTGTTCGGAATGCATTTTGGAAGCTCGTAGCTCATTTAGGCTTGAAATGCCGAAGTTTGAATTTTTGAAATTTCCGGTCCGATAGTGAATTTTTGATCCCAGGGTCGGAATGGAATTCCGGAAGTTTCTGTAGCACCGTCATGTCATTTGGGACGTGCGTGCAAAATTTCAGGTCAATCGGACGAGGTGTGGTTAGGTTTTTGATCGAAAGTGTGTTTCGTTGGAATTTGAAGTTCTTAGGCTTGAATCTTTGATTAATTCGTGTTTCCGGCGTTGTTTTAGGTGGTTTAAGGATTGGTACAAGTTTGAATGATGTTATGGGATATGTCCGTAGGTTTGGTTGAGGTCCCGGGGGCCTCGGGTGTGTTTCGGATGCTCATCCGAGCAATTTGAAGTTTGGAAATGTTGCAGAAAGTTGCAGGTCTGAATTCCTTCTTCGCGTTCACGAAGAAGGAACCGCGTTCGCGTAGTAGTAGCCTATCCTCTCATCGCGTTCGCGGCCACTCTCCCGCTTTCGCGTAGTGTAAGTCTGGAGAGGGGGGCCCGTTCCTCTTCGCGTTCGCATAAGATCACCCGCGTCCGCGTAGCTTCACTATTTCCCCCATCGCGTTCGCGTAAGCCTTGTCGCGTTCGCGTAGTTCTTGATCCCCTGGCCTTCGCGTTCGCGCTCCTCCCTTCGCGATCGCGAAGGGCATTTTTGGGCCCTGATATTTTCCTTCTTCGCGAACGCGTGCTTCCTATCGCGTTCGCGATGCTTTAGACTCTTGAACAGTACTTAACATTTCAAAAACAAGGTTTTGCCATTTTTATCAAAACTCAAGGTTTGGAGATCGGATTTGGGAGCAATTTCAAGGGTTTTTCAAGGGCAATCACCGGGTAACGATTCTCTACTCTCCTATGACTAAAACCCATTAATCTAATCGCAAATTCACCCTTTAATTTCGTGTTTTTGAATGGGAAGTGGATAAACTTCTTAGACCTAACTATGGGGTTTTGAGGGGTCATTTGACCTCCGATTTGGGAGATTTTTATATGATTAGACTCGTGAGAGTACGAGGGTTCTGAAAACGTAAAAATTATTCGATTCCGAGACGATGGCTGGAGGGCCATTTTGGTCATTTTAACTATTTTCGCGCCCTAGCTCTAAATTTAATAGTGGAATCGGTTGTTTGCAATATTACTTACGATATGTAATTGAATTGAATAGATTTGGGCCATTTGGAGTCGGATACTCGTGGCAAAGGCGTGGTTTCTATTGATATTGAGCCGGTTCGAGGTAAGTGGCTTGTCTAACCTTGT
>NC_031993.1:3914966-3956376 GCF_001879085.1 Nicotiana attenuata
TTTTACAAATTGCTGCTGATCCTCCTCTTCTCCTCTTTGTTCATTGTAATCCAGGTATTTTCTCATGCTCAAATGATGCTGAAGATTGCCTTCACCTGTAGACCACAAGTTTGAAGTATAAATGATAAAGGAATATATGCTTGCACCTGAATTTTACTGTTATTTGCTCAGTTTAGACTTTCGTGTGACTGATTCATTTGAACCATAATTTCAACTGTATTAATGAGAATATGGACTGTCAATGGATTGTTAACAGATTATTAATGGATTTTCAGTACTAGTTCGATTATCTAGGGCTGTGTTGGACTTCAGTGTGTGTTTAAGCACAGTTAATTAAGCTGACATTGGATGATTAAATCCCTGTTATCGCATGTTCATAGTTAGATATTCATTGATGTGCAAATATCTAATATTCATTGTGTTAGTTTTGATTGGAAATGTTCTATACGTAAAATTGCCCTTGAAAATGTATATTTCCCGTTTGTAATCAATAATTGGGCATCTGATGATTAGGAGCAATTAACAGAGGGTCAAATATAGTGTCATATGGATCTGAGGATTAAATTGGAACAAATATAGACTGCTACGTTGGACCATTAGCTTAACTGATTGTGCCTCAAATCCATATTAACAAAAAATCAATTTCAAAGTCAATTATTTCTTGGATTAACCCAATATTTGGTTGATTTGGTCTTTGATTTAAATACATATATGAACAACCCGTTAAGATGTTGGCCAGTCCAAAAATGAAACTGGTATCCGCTATTGGGCTTGGCGCAGGCCCAGGCCACTTGACCCCCCCCCCCCCCCCTGCAATCAAATTTGGACCTCTTATTGGGCTGTTCTTCATGGACTTGGATGAATCAATCGTAAGCCGAAAGTGCCAAAGGCATCTCTACTGGACCAGTCATATGGATGGTCCAATGTCTTTTTCAAGGGCTGGCCTCAAAACCCATCGTGCTAATGGCTTATGCCCGGGTTGATTTCGTTAATGTTCATTTAGTAACGGTAGTTAATTAGGGTTTCTTCTTTTATTTTTAGAGACAAGATAAATAGAAAATTGTAGTTGCTTTAGGATTGACCTTTAAATAATAATTGAGGTGAGCCCCGCCAAATAAACAAACAAATTGTGGGGGCCTCTTTAAATGCTTATATTAAAATACCTAGACTTCGGGACAGGCCGTTTAGCGAATTTCACGGCCTTCCCCAAAGATAATAACACGCTAGCTACTTTAGGCGCGTATTTTAATAACATTACCATCCTAAACTCGGGTGCACATTTATGTGACCCAAATCCAAATCTCAACAAAATCGAAATGTATCAACAACCACGGGTGCATTTATGTGACGTGGTTCGAGACACATTTTCACGACGTTGCAAATTCTCGTTAAAATAATAATAAAAGCGGTTTACGGTTAAAAAGTACATAAGCTAAAACATGTTTTGAAATCAAATAAATAAGCCAAGTATGACAGTTGAGCGACCGTGCTAGAACCACGGAACCCGGGAATGCCTAACACCTTCTCCCGGGTTAACAGAATTTCTTACTCGGATTTTTGGTTCGCGGACTGTTAACAGAGTCATAATTTCCTCGGTTCGGGATTCAACCGGTGACTTGGGACACCATTAATCTCCCAAGTGGCGACTCTGAATTTTAATAATAAATCCCGTTCCGATTGTCCTTTAAGTGGAAAAACTCCTTTATGCCTTTGCGGGGGTAGGAAAAAGGAGGTGTGACAGCTCTGGCGACTCTGCTGGGGAAGACAAACCCAGAACTTCGGTTCAGGGTTTAAGAATGCGAGCTTAGAATAATTGTTATGTTTGGCTTTATCTGATTTTCCTACATGTTTTTCTGCTAAATGTGCTAAATGCTTTACCGCTTTGATATTATTTGAACTGTATATATAAACTGTGCCGAAACCCTTCTCTTCTCACCTCCGGGGATGTGCTTACTGGTTGAGACTCCCTATTCTGTTAGTGTCATACCTTAAAATAAGAAAGAGGCCGGACAAGTTACTAAGCCTGATGGCCTTTTGGTTCCCGGTACGTAGCCCCTTCCTCGACTCGAGTTGTCCGCTCGGGTACACAGTCTAGAACCTATACCCACGTTTTGAACCTAGAATAACTTGACGTCATGCCGGATCTCTATTAGGAACGCTTATTTGCATCACGTGCATATGACTTAGGGGACTCAACACAGGGGTTGGGTCCGTCTAGGACAGGTGTACCCGTAATAATGGACCATCTTGATGTATCCTACTTGTGCATTTATCTGTTTTGGACTCACATGCTGACCGACTTTGAATATCTGGGAAATATGGGGAAAAAAAGAGAGAAAAAGAGAAAATAGCAGTGTAGAGAGTTAATTACCTATATTAGAAAACCAATTTCCAAGTAGTGCCGAAATGCTGCCGGATTGTTTTTGAGAAAATGAAAGAAAAAAGAAGAAAAGTAGTTTTTTAGTTTGTTTTGTTTGCCAATGGAAAAACAAAAAAGAGTTTTATTTTCAAATTAGTTTGTTTATTTGCCACTTAAAAAGAAAATATAAAAAAGAATCTTGCTTTCAGAAATAGTGTATTTGCCAACAAAAACAAAAGAGTCTTGTTTTCGAAAATAGTTAGTTTTATTTGCCGGAACTACGCAGGTTTGATTCTCACCGGATGTGAGATACGTAGGCAACCCCCATCGGGTCCAACCTCCCCTTTTCTAAAATAGCCAAAAATGCCAGATTTTTTAATTTCGTCATGAATAAGTGGGGTGCCGCCATTCTTGTTTAAAATAAGCCGAATGTCCCCAAAAAGGGCGCCGGAAGGCTGTTTTTGCAAGAACAGCCATCCTGAGTCAATTTCAACGGTTAGCAGGCATAGCCTTAAAATCTTCTCCCCGAAGTGCTGAAAGGCCGTAACTGCAAAACCTGCCGTTTGTTTTAAAATTGGAAATTTGAACAAAAATAGTGTCATTTATTTTCTTTTAGGTCAAAATAAGTGATTTAATCATCTTAATAAATGTGCAGGATAAGCACGATTCAAAATAAGGGGAACTTGCATATAGGCCCACGGCGAGACCGAACGATGTCCCGCGGGCACCAGGAGCTTTAATGTATTCATGATTGTCTTTTGAGTCAGTATTTCCTTTTCTACTAGAGTTGGTCATTTGAGTCTGTATTTCCTTTTCTACTGGAGTCTGTATTTCCTTTTCGTTAAAAGTCAGTCAGTTGATTGAGTCTGTATTTTCGTTTAAAATGGAATAGGGATGGTGGAGTCTATAGTTCTTTTCTGCATTAGAGTCTGTTAGTTGTTTTGAGTCTTTGTAATAGACGTATTTGCTATCAATAAAATTGAAATTCCCGAAAAAAAAAATATTTTGCTTCTACTTTACATTTATTCTGCAAGAACTACGCTCGGTCTGATTCACGCGGGGTCGTGATACGTAGGCAATCTCCATAGGATTCGACCGTAACTAAATAAAAAAAAAGGAAAAACAAGAAAAGAATGAAAGGAAAGAGGTGAAAAACAAGAAAGGAAAGAAAAACAAAAGAGGGAAAAAGAAAAACAAAAAGAAAATAAGAAACCAAACAAGAGAAAATAAGCAAAGAGCGGAAAAACAATTTTGAGGAAAGGAGCGAATAGGAACAAGGAAAAACCAAGGAAAAAGAAAAAGAAGGAAAAGAAAAGAGGGAAAAATAAGAGAGAAAAGCAAAAGAAAAGAGGGAAAGGCAAGAAACAAACAATGGAAAACACGAGGGAAGAATGAGAGAAAAGGCATGGCAAATAAAGGAAAATGAAAAGGCCGGGATGACGCATGCGACCGATAAAAAGCATAATAGGAACTGTTAACTGCCTAGGTGCATTCACTCCCCAAATGTGCGGGTACCAATATGTTAAATGCCCTAACGCTAACGTGATGGTTTCATTTTGTCATGTCATTCCAGAAAGGTGGTTGGTTTGTGGTTTGAAAGTGATAACTCTTCTTTACAACACAAGGACAAAAGGCAATGGCAAACAACAAGAGAACTGAGTTGGTTGATACCGGTGCTCGACAACAGTTGGTTGAACGGGATAATGGGTTGGCTGAAGAGATGCGGATGCTGAGACAACACATGATAGACATGTATCAAGCCTGGATGACTGGTAAGGCGCCACCCCCGCCACCACCAATTTTTCCGTACGCTACCCTTACCCAAACTCCCAACACAATACCAGATGATCCTCCATATTCTCCAGATACACCCGCTTATCACACTCGTCCCAACTACCCTAGTAGCTCCATCGCTCATCCTTCAGTTACTACTCCCCAAAATTGCCCTGCTATCATATCCATTATCCCAAACAATGAACACCTATTCAAAGCTCGTAATGCCCAATATCACCCTCCAGAGGTTGCCTACAGGGTCCTTGATTCATACTAGAAGAGCTCCCAGGATGAGCTCCATGCTAGAAATGAAAAGGTTACAGGAAGAGAAGGATGAGATGGGACGCCCAGGAAGCTGAAAAGCATAGAACTGTCCTTAAGGGACAAGCGAAGAGTGGGAGGCCAGGGTAGCATGACTTGCAAAGCAGTGAGTGTGCCACATGACGCCCGCCTGTCCGCAGGATTCAAAGTACCAAAATTTAACTTGTATGATGGGCGTGGAGATCCGGTAGCCCACCCGAGGGTCTATTGCAACGAAATGAGGATTGTTGGAGAGAAAGATGACGCGATGATGGCATATTTCAGTAAAAGCCTAACTGGGGCAGCTTTGGACTGCATTGTCGTCAAAATGTCGATGAGTGGCTTACATTGGGTGACATGGCTCAAGACTTCGTCCGATACTTTCAATGCAAATTGAGGGTTACCTCAGACCGTTCCTCGCTATCTAAGATGGAAAAGAGGCCGGAGGAAACCTTTAATGAGTTTGGGCTCAGATAGAGGGAGCAAGCTGCTCGAGTCAGTCCCCGGATCAGCAAAAAAGAAATGGTTAAGCTTTTTCTACAGGCCCAGGGACCCACCTACTACAGTCATTTGATCCCGGCCTTGGGAAAACCTTTCAATGATGTGTTAAAAATGGGGGAACTAGTGGAAGAAGGAATCAAGTCAGGCAAAATCGTGAGTTGTTCAAAAGCCATTCAGAACTTACCAGTAAGCTTGGTTGGAAGAAAGAGGAACGGAAAAGACGATCCGATAGGTTTTCCTGATCAACACTTCCAGCCTCGACATCGTCCCCGTGTTTATCCTTGTTCATTAGATGACCTTCCCCGACGCTACTTCTCTCCACAGAAATCCCAAAGTCGCATATCACAGTACCTGTAAGCACGTGATTTTTGCCCTATATATGAATTATTCCCAAAAATTCAAACAAAATAATTTTTCTTTCATTATTTTACACTTTTGTGAATTTTGTGTTATTTTCTGTTAATTGTTTGTATTTTATTTGTGCATTTTATATCATATGAAAAATATAAAAAAGTATGCATGACATTTGCATTTAGGATCTAATTTCATATTTAAGGATTATTTAGTGGTTAAGTTATTTTTAGAACAAAATTTAAAGAAAATAACAAAAATAGTCCATTTTTGCATTTTAATTGTTAGTTGTTGAATTTGTCTTGAGTTTACTTTAAGTAGGAATTAATTAGCTTCATTTTGGAAATAAATTAGGTCTCTATTTTAATTCTGCATTTTAATAAAATACAAATAAATATATAAAATACAAAAATGAAAACAAAGCAAATTGAATAAAGAGAGAATAAAAAAGGCTATTAAAACAAAAAAAAAGAGAGGGCTTGTCTTGAAGGATCCGGAACTGGGCCATTTTTAATTGATTCGGTCTTAGCCCAAAATGAATACACCCCTGGACCAGGCCCAAACGCTACAAACCCAATCCAGCCCCCCATATACCAAACGACATCGTTTCATGCCGGATTGATCTGGACCATCGAGGTTTCTTTAATCGAACGGTCAGGAACACGGGAGTCTTTGGTATAAGATTTTCTGAAGGCCCCCCGCCCCTCGGAACCCCCCTACCCCCTTAGTCTCACTAGCCATTAGAGACCATTCAACACCACCGTCCTCCGCCGCAAACCGCCGGCCGGAAATCGCCTCCGCCGGCGGCAGGTCTCCGATGGACCTCAAATTAACACCACGTGACCGCCTTCCCTTCCTCTTTCCAAATCCATGCCTCGTTTCCTTTAAATCTCACCCAAATTGTTCGAATAATCGAAACCCTAGCAGCCGCCTCCGTCGTGGCCGGCGGCGCCGGCGTGCAAACCCCACCCCATGAACACCATAGACTCGCCTCCACTCCTTCATCCCTAATCTCCAACTGGTTTTCCTCGAATCTCCTTGTATATGCTCGAATTTCAAATCTTAGGACGGGCAGAACCCTAAAATTCGATTGGGTTCGAGCTTGGCCGATTTCTTGCATCCAGTATTGGATTTGAGTTCTGAAATAACGTTTTCATTTGTTTTTGAAAAGAACAAACGATTATGTTATTCCGGGGCTCGAATCAAGTTTCCAGTGTCCGGTCTAGGCTCCTCAGGTAATGTTCTCTTGGTTTTTCTTTCTATTGTTTCCTTTTTATCTCTTCTCGATTAGTCAATTTAGGATTTGGTTGTCTTTTTGAATTCAATATAGGCATTCTTCTGTTATCTGATTATTTTCTCTTTAATACATAATAATAATTAGCTTACATGTTTTCCAAGTCCTGTTTAGATTTCCTCATGTACGGTATTCTGAAATTTGCTTGCCTGAGTATGCGTTTGATTTTGTTTTGTTAATTGATTCTGTTTAAGGTGTTGTTTGATCCTTATTTTTGTATGTGATTCGTTAGTTTTTGGTTAGTTTAATTAGTAAATGTCACGGGTTAATTCATTTAGTCATTAGGCTTAAATTGGTAATGTTTGGTTATAACTGAAATTAGAGTAGTTAGTTTAACTATAGTCAGATTCTAAATAGGGTAATAGGGGATTGGTCTGGTTCAGCTCAGTAATTCCAAGAGGGTTCAAAGGGTAGTTTAGGCATGAAAAAGGGTAGTTTCATTAAGATTGGTAAAATCAAAACTAAGGCAAGGATAGAATAGGAATTGTAATGGGTATAGATCCTTCTAGGATGGACTATAGTGCAGATTTCAGTAAACTTAGGGTAGTTACTTGTGTAACAAGTCAGAAAATAAAGGGTAAAAGATAGAATTAAAATAGGGACTAATGGGTAAAGGGAAAATCTGAAATTGGACCCTAAGTTCACCTATAAATAGGCAATCATTTGCGTTGATTCACAAGTTTTTCAGCCTCTAAAAATTCCCTCCTATTATCCATAAGTTTCAGATCTGAACTTGAAATCCAAACTACAAATCTTCAAAAAAAGGGTCGAAAAGATAAAGAAACAGAAATGCAGTAGAAAACCAAAATACTGTTACATTGCCTTCTGTAGGTTAATTTCAAGTTTTAGGTAGTGATCTTCATCTCTTTTAATTGCTGAAGCTTTCCTGAAATATATTGGTCTATTTCGAGTGGTTTTTAGGGTTCAATCGAGTCATTTCAGGGCCATCAGTTGGTGTTGTACTTCTGTAGTGTGTTCCTGAGTTTTTGGTGAAGCTTTTTGGTTCAAAATTACTCCCACTTGCTGGTTTGATTGCTGTTTATTATCTATTGCTGCTGACTTCCTTCTCTTCCCGTTTTGTTCACATTCCAGGTATTTTCCAGCTTCAACTGATGTATGATTGGGCTGAATCAGTCGATGTGTTTGGTTTATTGAAGAAATGTCATAGTGCTCATGTTAACTTAATGTCAATCTGCTTGAAGCCATATTAGTTCGAATGTTATAGCTGTTGAAATTTATAACATAGTAGTGATAGTTGAGACTAGGATGATTAGAACATGTTAAAACCAAGAAACTTAGGGTTTTCAACATAATAACTCAGATAAAAAGAGAAGACTCAAATAAGCGTTTAAACATTGTGAAAATCATAGATTAATACTAAAATCAGAAGGAAAATCCATTTTGAAAAGGGGTTAAGAAACCCTAGTTTGAAGACGAAGAGTCGTTTTAGAAGAAATAGGAGAAATCCTTAAGAAAACAGTAAAGATAACTCGGATCTCGTTACAGATCTTAGAAATCAAGAGTCAAAATCAGAGTTTCTGAGAGAGAACCCAAAGAGAGAGAATCCGTTCAAAAATCACAGGTTCCGGAGATGGCAGGATCTTACTCGGACCGGCCAAGATTGGCCTGAAAATGACATGAAAAACCATGGGGGTGAGTTGAACCGCCTCTGGTTCCTTGAGGACCTTAGGGTAGCAATAATCCGACATGGGGGGACCATGGAGGCTAGGGGTGGTGGTGGAACCGCCATTGTTACCGGCGAGCCAACGGCCGGTGAGAGGAACCATGGTTTAGCAGAGGGAGCTCGAGAGAATTTGAGAGAGAATGGGAGGGTGTGTCGGTGGAGAGTGATGAGAGAATGAGAGAATGGGGGGGGCAGTCTATTAGGTTAAATTAGGTAAGGGGGGATCTGGACCGTTGATTAGAATTGATCAACGGTCCAGATTGGACCAGGGATTGGGTCGGGTAGGATTGATGGATTGGGCCTGGGGTTTGGGTTGTTTTAATTGGGTTAGGGTCTGATTTAATTAGGCTAGAATTGAAGTAAAATTGGCTATTTGTTAAATACCCAATTAAATTAAATAAAACAATTTACAAAAATAGCTGATAATTGTACAAAATGAATTTTATGCGTAGAAATTAATTAAAAATGATTATATAATGTTTTAAAATACAAATGATTAATTTCTGGTAAACAATAGTATAAAATCATATGCTTGGGCTATAATTGCAAAGTTATTGCAATTGTAGCCAAATGATGTCCATTTGGCTAATTATGAAATAATTTGGTTTAAATAGGACCATGAATAATAAATTAAATCAAGAAATGCTTTTGAAATCATTTGTAATGCCATTTTGTAATTATTTATTGAAAATAAAATGCTGGGTAAATTAATAAAATATAGGAAAATTATGAAAAAATACCAATTGCTATTGATGCATGATTTTGAAGGTATATATGCAATTTTAAAAATATTTTGGGAAAAATTGGGTATCAACAGTCCGACCACCTGAACTGGGCACCCTTCAGGGTTAACCTGGTCATCGGTGCTGCTATAGATTTGAACCCCTCCACAAACCGACGGTAGTAGCCCGCCAAACCGAGGGAACTCCGGATCTCTGTAGCTGATGCGAGTCTAGGACAGTCCTTGACTGCCTCTATCTTCTTCGGATCCACCTGAGTACCCTCTGCTGATACAACGTGACCCAAGAAAGCAACTGATCCCAACCAAAACTCACACTTCGAAAACTTAGCATACAACTGACTATCTCTCAAAGTCCGAAGAACAGCTCTCAGATACTGCTCATGCTCCTCCCGACTGCGGGAATAGATCAAAATATCATCAATGAAGACTATCACGAAGGAATCCAAGTAAGGCTTGAACACTCGGTTCATCAAATCCATGAAAGCTGCTGGGGCATTTGTCAACCCGAATGACATCACTAAGAACTCATAATGCCCGTACCGAGTGCGGAAAGCTGTCTTAGGGACATCGGATGCCCTAATCCTCAACTGATGGTAGCCAGATCTCAAATCGATCTTAGAAAACACTTGGGCACCCTGAAGCTGGTCAAACAAATCATCAATCCTCGGCAATGGATACTTATTCTTGATTGTGACCTTGTTCAACTGCCGATAATCTATGCACATCCTCATCGATCCGTCCTTCTTCTTAAGAAACAACACCGGCGCACCCCAAGGCGAGACACTAGGTCTAATAAAGCATTTATCAAGTAGGTCTTGCAATTGTTCTTTCAATTCTTTCAACTCTGGCAGGGCCATACGATATGGCGGGATAGAAATGGGATGAGTGCCCGGAGCCAGATCAATGCAAAATACCTCAGGAAACTCACAAACAACAGACATAGAATCCATAGAAGAAACCTCAGCACTCGAATCACGAACATACGCCAAATAGGCCAAACATCCCTTATCAACCATACGCCGAGCCTTCATATATGAGATAACCCTGCTGGTAGAATGACCAGGAGTTCCTCTCCACTCCAAACGAGGCAACCCCGGCATGGCTAAGGTCACAGTCTTGGCATGACAGTCCAAGATAGCGTGGTAAGGTGATAACCAGTCCATCCCTAATATGACATCAAAATCAACCATACCCAAAAGTAACAGATCTACTCGGGTCTCAAGACCCCCAATCACAACTATACATGAACAATGGACACGATCTACCACAATAGAATCATCCACCGGTGTAGACACATATATAGGAGCAATCAAGGAATCACTAGGCGTGACCAAATACGGTGCAAAATAAGATGACACATAGGAGTATGTAGATCCTGGATCAAATAGAATTGAAGCATCTCTACTACAAACCAGAACAGTACCTGTGATAACTGCATCGGAGGCCTCGGCCTCAGGCCTGGTTGGAAGAGCATAACATCAGGGCTGGGCCCCACCACTCTGAACTACATCTCTGGGACAACCTCCTGCTGGCTGGCCTCCACCTCTAGCAGCCTGACCTCCACCTCTAATACCTCTACCTCCACCTCTAGCTGGCTGAGCGAGCGGTGGAACACTTGGTGCCTGAACCATGGCACGGGAACGCCGATGCTAAGAGCTGCTCGGTGCTCGAGGTCAAAATCTAGCAATATGCCTCGTGTCGCCACAAGTATAAAAAGCCCTCGGATACTGGGACTGACGACCTTGAAAACTTTGGAGCGAAGGTGCACTGATAGGAGCTGGCGATGCACTATAGGGAAGTTGATCAGAATATTACATATGAGAACCACGGCCACCTGGAGCACCGTGAGAAGCTTGTAGTGCTGAATGGAATGGCCTGGAAGGATGGCCCCTACCAAAAGAATCCCTACCTCCAGACGAGGCACCACTGAACCTACCAGAATGATAAGGCCTCTTCTCAGACCCCTGACCACTCCCATGTGATAGAACAATCTAAACTCTCCTGGCCACATTGGCCGCATCCTGAAAAGAAATCTCGCTCCCTGTCTCCTTAGCTATCTGCAATCGAATAGGCTGAACGAGTCCCTCAATGAACCTCCTCACTCTCTCTCTCTCTCGGTGGGAAGTATAAGAAGAGCATGACGGGCCAAGTCAATAAATCTAGTCTCGTACTGAGTGACAGTCATAGAACCCTGTTGGAGACGCTCAAACTTCCTCCGATAGTTCTCCCTCTAAGTGATAGGAAGAAACTTCTCCAGAAATAGCTGAGAAAACAGATCCCAAGTCAAAGCCGGTGACCCCGCTGGTCTAGCCAAGCAATAATCCCTCCACCAAGTCTTGGTGGATCCAGACAGATGAAAAGTAGTAAAGTCGACCCCATTGGTCTCCACTATCCCCATGTTCCGTAGAACCTCATGACAGTTGTCCAAATAATCCTGGGGATCCTCAGAAGATGTACCGGCAAAAGTGGTAGTAAAAAGCTTGGTGAACCTGTCCAACCTCCACAAGGCATCAGCAGACATAGCTGGCGCCTCACCGGTCTGTGCCACAACACCTGGCTGAACTACTCCAACTGGATGAGCTACTGGAGTCTGAAATTGGGGAGCCATATGCTCCGGAGTGCGAGTAGCAGGAGTTTGGGCTCCTCCTCCAGCATGAGAGACAGCTGGTGCTACAGGAAATATATGTGCCTGAGTGATACTCTCCATAAGGCCCACTAGATGGACCAGAGCATCCTGAAGTATCGGGGTGGCGATGAACCCCTCTGGGACCTGAGCTGGTCCTGCTGGAACTGTCTGGGCTGGAACCTCATCGTCAAACTCAACCTGAGGCTCCGTCGCTGGTGCTGCTGCTCAAGCTCTAGGCTGAGCTCTGCCTCTGCCTCGAGCCCTAGCACGGCCTCAGCCTCTGCCCCTCACGGAAGCTGCTACTAGGGGTGCGGACTGCTGGTCAACTGATGAAGCGGTACGTGTTCTCACCATCTGCGAAAGAACAGAGTGTAAGTTCAATTAGCATTGAGAAATCAAGTTGCACGACATGAAATAACAGATGTGAAGTTTTTCCTTACTCTGTAGCCTCTGGGGATAAATACAGACGTCTCCGTACCGATCCCTCAGAATCTACTAAGCTTGTCCGTGAATTGTGAGACCTAAGAAACCTAGAGCTCTGATACCAACTTGTCACGACCTAGATTTCCCACCCTCAGGAGTCGTGATGGCGCCTACTTGTGAAAGTTAGGCAAGGCGAGTGTTACATATTTTATTACCCTTTTTCCTTAACCTTTTAACAATTTCAAATTAACATGTGATCAACAGCGAAATAATAATAATAATAATAATAATAATAATAAAAGAAATACAGAAGACGAAATCTGATAATTTAACTAAATACTAGTACGAAAAGCCAAAATACAACTCTACCCAGAATTGGTGTCACAATGTCACGGACCATCAACGAATACTACAAACAGTGGTCTAAATAGAAAAATACAAGTCTGTCTTTGAAATAAATAAAAACAGAATGGAAAGGATAGAAGGGGACGCCTCGGGTGTCCGTTGGACTGAAGGCAGCAACCTCTCTATGGTCCAAATGCTCCAGTACCGGGATCTGCACACAGTGCAGAGTGTAGTATCAGCACAACCGGCCCCATGTGCTGGTAAGTGTCGAGCCTAACCTCGGCGAAGTAGTGACGAGGCTAGGACAAGACTACCAAATAAACCTGTGCAGTTAAATCATATACGGCAAATAATAATAACAGAAACTAGCAGTTAAAGATGGGAAGGGGGAACATGCTGTGGGGAATATCGAGTACTAACAGAATTTCAGTAGAGAATCATAAAGAACACCATAATTCAATTATAAGCAAGAACAAGGAAAACAGTAACAAGTGCATGGCATCACTCTTCGTGCTTTTACTCTCGTTCTCACCATAAGAATCAATAGATTCGGCACGGCATCACCCTTCGTGCTTTAACCTCACATAATCATGGCACGACATTATCCTTCGTGCATTATCACTCATATCATGGCACGGCACCACCCTTCGTGCTTTTACATTTACAATATCGGCACGGCATCACCCTTCGTGCATTAACACTCACTTACAAATATCACGCACGAGATCACCTTTCGTGCATTACACTCTTCCTTACCCAAGTAACAACCACAAAGCAATTCGGGCAAGGGAATCAATAAAATCACAATAGAATCCCGGCAAGGGAACAATAGTGTAATAATAATATCCCGGCAAGGGAAACAATATCATAAGCAATAACATCCCGGCAAGGGAAACAATATCATAAACAATAACATCCCGACAAGGGAATAAACAATATATCTCATCTTGTTTCCACAATCACTTCACAACATAAGTCTCAACTTGAGCCAATGCTCAACAATGGTCAACTACCAAGAATACTTTCATAAGCCTTGTTCAACATTGATAATCATCATATTAAGCATGGACAATACATAACGAAATCACAACATTCATAGTATAAGAGTCACGGACATGCTTGTCACCAACGTATAGATAGTCGTCACCACACCTATACGTCGTACTCAACACTTAATACATAGCAATAAGACAACAACTCCTATTCCCTCAAGCTAAGGTTAGACCAAACACTTACCTCAATGCTACAAACACAATCAAGCCTCAACTATAATTTGTAACGACCCGACCGGTCGTTTTAAGCTCTAGCGCATCGTTCAATAATTTGAGGCCATGAGCAGCTTCACTTCAGGTATTATGACTTGTACGCAAGGTCAAAACTGAACTCCGGGAAGATCGCAGTTGATTTGGAAAGAGAATTCTCATTTTGGAAGCTTAAAGTTGGGAGAATCTGACTAAGGGATGATTTTGAGTGAACGACCTTGGAATCAGGGTTTGAAGATTCCAACAGGTTTGTATGATTATTTTGGACTTGGGAGTATGTCCGAGTCGAGTTTTGGATGACCCGGGAGCGTTTTGGCGCCTATTGTGGGAGTTAGCATTTTGGAAGAATTTCATAAGTTTGGGTTGAAGTGCATTTTAGTGTTATCGATGTCCTTTTGGGATTCTGAATCTGGGAATAGCTCCGTATGGTTATGCTAGTATTGGGAGCGCGATCGGAAGTGGATTTGGAGGTTCGTAGGTCATTTTGGAGTCATTTGGCGAAAGTTAGAAATTTGAGATTTTTGAGAAGTTTGACCGGAAGCAAACTTTTCGATATCGGGGTCGGATTCTAATTCCAAAAGTTGGAGTAGGTCCGTAAAGTTGAATATGACTTGTGTGCAAATTTTGAGGTCAATCGGACATGAATTGATAGGTTTCGGCATCGAATGTAGAAGTTTGAAGTTCTAAAGTTCATAAAGCTCGAATTGGGGTGTGATTCGTGACTTCGATATTATTTGAAGTGATTTGAGGCCTCTAGCAGGTCCGCATTATGTTTTGGGACTGGTTGATTGGACGGGGTCCTGGGGGCCTCGGGTGGATTCCGGGTGGTTAACGGATCGAAATTTGAAGTTGATAAAGAACTGAAGCAGCTGGGCTGCTGATGTAACCACACCTGGAAGAAGAGGGCCTCAGGTGAGAGCCCGCAAGTGCGGATTTGTGGTCGCAGAAGCGCGTTTGGGCAAAGCTGGGAGGGACCGCAGATGCGAGGATAAATCTGCATCTGCGAGCCCGCAGGTGTGTGGTAAGCTCCCCAGATGTGAAATGCGTGAGCGGCAGCAAGGTCGCAGGAGCGGAAGAGAACCCGCAGGTGCGAACGTGCAGATGCGCTTGAGGGACCTGCGATGCATTTCCACAGGTGCGGAAAGGCTGGAGGCAGTGTGTTCTTTTAAAATCGGGGATTGGCCATTTTTGGAGAGCTTCAAGGGGAGATATTCTTCAAGTATCACAAGGTAAGTTGTTCCTACTCATTACAAGTTAAATACGTGATTTAGATACGGATTAAAGTATGGAACTTCGTAGAAAATTTGGGGTTTGAGAAAAAACCTAGAAAATTCGTATCTTTGATTTTGATCACGATTTTGGATATGAAATTGAGAGCAAATTATATATTTGAGTTCGTGAGGTTGTGGGCAAACTTTATCTTCGAAAAATGTCGGAATTCGGGCACGTGGGCAATTTTGTCAAATTTTCGATCGCGGTTATAAATTGTTATAAATTGGATTATTATGAGTAATTGAGCATATATTAATGGGTTGGCATAATTATTGGCTAGTTTTGGAGCGTCATGAATCGATTTGAGTCTTCGGAAGGGCGTGGAATGCCGATTATGAAACTTTGGAGCGAGGTGAGTCTCCTTTCTAACCTTGTAAGAGGGAATTGTTCCCATAGGTGAATTAATTGGATATGTGCTTTTACTTGTGGGGGCTACGTACGCACGAGGTGACGAGAGTCCGTGCGTAGCTACTATTACACTTATGTCCGGGTAGTTTAGGACCCAAAATCATGCTCTACTTGAAATAATTGTAACCTCATTGATAGTTTAAATGCTTTAATCGCATCGAAGTGGTAAATGATTTTCTAAAAGAGTTAGACTTCGTTTCTCAACTTGTAAAGGAGAAATTGACACCTCCTTGAATAATTGTTTCCCTGATGAAGTCTTGATTGACTGTTTGAATGTGTGTTTCTATGTGTACCTGCGTCGCATGTGTGATTCACGAGCAGGGTGATTGTTTATTTATATTTGACTGTGTTTCATGTATGATTCGCGAGCGGGGTAATAGATGCATCTATGGTTCGCGCCATTCGATCCACTGGCAGTGCACAGTTTAAATGTTATTGGATCGGGCCGTACAACCTCGCATGATTTTCGCATGCTTGTATTGCTTGTCTTGATATTCATAGATGTTGATATTTCTTTTTCGTGGCCTGAGATAAATGTATAAATGATACAAATAAATTTGGAAATTTCCTAAAATAAAAACAAAAGATTTGTTTACTTAGCTCATGCTATTGAGTTACAGTCATTTTTATGAAAATCCCCGATTTACTATATTATTGGTATATTATTACTGGACCACTAGTAAGTGTCGAAGTCGACCTCTCGTCTCTACTTCTTAGAGATTAGACGCGATACTTACTGAGTACACGTTGTTTTTGTACTCATGCTACACTTGCTGTGCATTTTTCTTGCACAGACACATGTTTCTCTAGCGGCCTAATCGGCGTAGCATGGATAATACAGAGACTTAGGTGAGCTGCATCTCTCGAGGCGAAGCATAGTCTCTTTCAGTGTATGGAATTTACTTTTTGTCCAATTTGTATTCCGGACAGTTATTGTATTTCATTTGATTTCCAAGTGATTGCTCATGCACTTGTGACACCGGGTTCTAGGACAATTTCAGAATTATTCAGTAAATAAATTTTGTAAAGACATCATTATTATTTAGTAAAATTCATTACTTATTGTTTAATGTATAAAGGAAACGACTTCAAAATTATTAAAACAAGAAGATTTACTAGTTATATGGTGTTGGCTTGCCTGACAGTGGAGTCCGGCGCCATCATGACCCTTAGTGGGTTTTGGGTTATGACAACATGGTATCAGAGCACTAGGTTCCCTTAGATCTCACGAGTCATGAGCGAGTCTTGTATAGTCTTGCAGATCGGTACAGAGACGTCTGTACTTATCTTCGAGAGGCTACAGGACTGTTAGGAGCACTTCCCTTCTTGATTACTCATCGTTCGGTTTGATTCCTTTGAGGCATATGCCTTCATTTCTTTTTCATTCAATCTTATGCGACGCGAAGCGCTGGTCATGAATCGGCGAGTGAGTAATTATAATGGTACTACGAATGTGGTACAAGATGTTTCTCCCTGCGTGGTTGTTTGAGCTTTTGTCGTCGCCTTGCGGAAGGATATTATGTTATTTCAGCTCAGTAGTTGTACTTATGAGAGCTTTGAGGTTACATACAGGTTGCTACGATGCTTATGAACGGTTATTGTGCAGTATTGATGAGAGGGTGGAATGCCTGCCTGTATGTCGAGGAGTGAATGACTTGAGAGGAGGTTTACTTAGTGTATGATTTTAAGCCAGTATCTTATTTCCGGCATAGGAACGGAAAACGAACTATGAATGATCAGGCTTGGGTTAATAGGGTAATTGAGACTTGGTGTTTTCAAGTGTAGTGGAATTTTCATCTGCGGCGTGGTGTCGTTGCGGAAGAAAATTTTCATCAAGTCGAGTAGTTTCTAAAAGAAGTGAGTTTGCCCGAAGTGGGAGAGTGGCAGAGTAGAATATGAGTTCAGTGGCAGGATAACTACACAACTTGAGGAAAAGTTTAGAGTGATTTGAGAATTTTATTGGACGGTGATTTAGTCCACGGGCTTGATTTGAAATATCGGCTATTATACGGCGGGAGATTAGATATAACAGAAAAGAGTTGCTGGATATGAAGAAGGATACAACATGAATTTGGATTGGAAGGTATTGTTGCACATTTAATTGATGTCTAGGAGGAGCGAATGGGCTTGTACAACCAGCGAGCGAGCATGGGCTCAGGTTGGGTTATAGATTTCGTAGTAATTGCGTAGCGCAGCGTCATTGGGAGGTGCCGACATGTAATTTCCACAGGTGTGTTATCTCATGTGAGCAGATCAGCAGTCGCGTGGTTGACAAAGCTTCTACGAAGAATTCTACTAGCTATCCAGTAAGTAGTTGAATATGTAAATATTGCTAGAGATTCAGAGTGTTCTTGAAATGCTAACCGAAGGATTTTGAGGAATTTGGCGGTTCGATTGTGCAAGGTTATGTCAATAAGAGATGTGGGTTCCAGAGTTATGTAACAGGTGGCTCCAAGCTAAGTGGGAGAGTCCCACCGCCTACGATTGGGTTACATGGTTATTTTCTTGTAAGGTTTCTGGCTATCAGCATAATGGCAAGTTATTTCAGCTAAGTGAAAGGAATATAAGTAGTAATTTGAGCGAATGGTTTGAGAGATGTGTGCCATAAATGGCCTTATCGATTCTTGTTTGGGCTTGGGGAAGAATCAGGATTTGTGTTTCGTACGGAGATGGTTTACAAGGAAGTGATTCAATCGAGTGATCCATGGAGATGGGTGTTCATGTGCCAGCGGAGCCTTAGAGTTGATTTTATTCGGGACCAAGCCAGAGTGGGTGACTCTCAACAACGGTCCTAGTGGATTCAAAGGTTAATGCGTGGTGCCTAAGGATTTCGAGTCCATAAGTATGGTTAAGAATCGGGCCTTTGTAGCGGATTATGAAAAGAGGCTCGGAAGGTTCTATGATATCTTCGGCTTGTAGTGTAGCAGTGGAGGAATGAAAGAAAAAGGCTTCGGGTCCGTAGAAGAACTATCAGAATGGGTGTATCGGTAGAAGATGCGAATATGCATGCAAGGAAGGTATGGAACGGATCATGGGTGTGGAGACAATGTGGTCTCGTAGAATGGGGTCACTCCAGATGAGTGCGGATTTAGATTGGTGATGTGGGGAATGGAACTATTATTATCTCTAAGTCAAGCTAAGGATGAATTAGAAGAAGTTAGATTAGTTAGCCATGGTTGAATTGGCTTAATGTTGGCGGTGATCAGTCCCTTCAACGTGATTAAGTTTGCGTATGATTTGGGCGATACATGCGAGGTTGACGGCCGCCGTAGTTGATTCTATTTGGAAGTATTCAAGTATTATGGCCTGGTATGTGTAGGCGGATCCCGAAAGGGTTATAGTGGTATAGACCACTACTTGAGGATTTGCATGTTCTACGGTTATGAGAAATCCCTCGCGTGTTGCTATGGTTCTCTTGGAATGAGCTAAGTAAAAGGTTTCTATATGATGAAGTGTATACCCTATTAGTGGTTCAGGAGTTATGATGAATTTCTTATACTGTCACATATTGGCCTGTTAGGTGCAACGAGCGGTATGAAAATTGGAAGTGAGGAACCGAGTTTGCGGTTCGGTGTTGGCAAGGATGTCACGAGCTCGGATGAGCGGGAAAGGACTTGAATGTTGGAGTAAGCTGGCATTGTCTTCGGCGTCACCTGAGATCGATGTTTTGTAAAAGAGGCTTTGCAACCTAGTTATGGATTCTTGATTTGCTTTACAGCGTTAGTGCGGCCGATGGTATGGATATGCAGGCTTGTTATCTGGTGCGGAAGGTCGTGGGAGCGTATCTCACGGAAAGATTGTATAAGTGTGACATGTAGTCACTTGATTGATTGAAGATTTAAACCAAGTGTGAAAATTGTGGTAGTACCACTAATTTGAGAATTTATGCCTGGAGGGCACTCGGTTTATTGGGTTGTGGACTGTGGAGGTTTGCTATGGTTATTATGGTTGTTCTTGTGTGTTATGGAAAAAAGAAGGTTATTATGGACCCATGAAAGGTTATTAGCCTAGTTCGGTGGGTGGATTAAATATGAATATGGGCTCTATATCAGGCCAGATGTGTTCATTTCAGCATAGCACTCCTTATGAAGGAGTATTCGAACATAGGATGTTATTTCGTCGCTGGCTATTTCATGTAATACTATATGGTGTCCTGTGAGATGTGAAACGGTTTGATAAATTTCTTTATGTGTTGAGGTTCCGCGTGGTGATGTTGTTATGTGAGCAGGATGGCTCTTGAGACTCAGGTTATATATCGCGCCTCAGTTGTGCTTGAGTTTTGTAGCTTGTGCCGCTATCTGTCTCCCCAGGGATGGTATTATGCACTTAGCGTGCTTGTGGCCAATATTCGGTATTTAGTAATAATGATCAATTTAGCTCGGTGTGTATCTCCTTATGTGAGTCCTATGTTGTTTGGATCGGGTTGCACGCCACAACAGTATGATGTTGAGTACAGTTTCTATATTCTAATTTTAGTGTGTTTTGTTTTCCATTTCTGAGGAAAATTCATATTAGTTGCGTGAGTTGAGTAGTCCCTTCCAGAATTCATTTTCCTTATGTATCACGTTCGAGTTGGTAGCCTATTGGCACGTTGTGGCATCATATGAAAGTTTTGGTCATGACTGGGTGGCTTGTTGCCTGAGAAGTTTGTACTGGGTGAGACAAGGTTATTGGATCTAGGGTCAGTGCAATCGGATTATATTAAGTATATTAAGGAGAAAATACCATTATTTGGTTTAGAATGAGGTAATGATTCTTGTCAGGAGTATAGACTCAACGATTTGTTGACTCGACGGTTCGTTATGAATTTCTACACATCTCTTCCATCGTGGCGGTAGGGTAAGGTCTGCGTACAGACTACCCTCCCCAGACTCCACTTGTTGGGATCAAACTGGGTTTGTTGTTGTTGTTGTTGTTCTTCCATCGTGGCAGTAATGCAAAAGTTGGGGCAAGACTTATATAAGTCATGAGGTGCATTGGGAGCATCGGATTCGTGGAATACCGGCTATCGTTATCGGAGGATGATATTATGGTCATGTGAGTTATGCAATGCATAGTGTGAATCCAGCAAAGGTATGCAACCATGTATCGGTGCATCGTGTGGTGATTGATACGGCGTTCGTAGGATGGAAGCAGGCCTGGCAGAGGATTTCGGGTTTTGAAATTTGGGTTCTAAGCTTATTTGCTTGAATAAAGAGAATATCTTCAGATTTGATCAAGCTAATGTGCTCAAATGAGTGGTGGTAGCACGGGTAGGTGCACGAGGTGTTTAACAGCGATTTCAGACAACTCCAACGCAGTTCTTAGCACGTTCGAGGATGAACGTATGTTTAAGTGGGAGAGAATGTAACAACCCGATCGATCGTTTTGAGCTCTAGCGCGTCATTCGGCAGTTTGAGGCCGTGAGCAGCTTCACTTCAGGTATTATGACTTGTGCGCAAGGTCGGAAGTGAACTCCAAGAAAATCGGAGTTGATTTGGAAAGAGAAATCTCATTTCGGAAGCTTAAAGTTGGGAGAATCTGACGAAGGGTTGATTTTGAGTGAATGACCTCGGAATTAGGGTTTGAAGGTTCCAACAGGTTCCTATGATGATTTTGGACTTGGGCGTATGTCCAAGTCGGGTTTTGGATGACTTGGGAGCATTTCGGCGCCTATTGTGGGAGTTAGCATTTTGGAAGAATTTCATAAGTTTGGGTTGAAGTGCATTTAAGTGTTATCAATGTCCGTTTGAGATTCCGAGTCTGGGAACAGCTCCGTATGGTTATTCTGGTATTAGGAGCGCGATCGAAAGTGGATTTGGAGGTCCGCAGGTCATTTTGGAGTCATTTGGCGAAAGTTAGAAATTTGAGGTTTTTGAGAAGTTTGACAGGAAGCGGACTTTTCGATATCGGGGTCGGATTCCAATTACAAAAGTTGGATTAGGTTCGTAATGTTGAATATGACTTGTGTGCAAAATTTGAGGTCAATCGGATATGAATTGATAGGTTTCGGCATTGAATGTAGAAGTTTGAAGTTCTAAAGTTCATAAAGCTCGAATTGGGGTGTGATTCGTGACTTCAGCATTGTTTGATGTGATTTGAGGCCTCGAGCAGGTCCACATTATGTTTGGGGACTTGTTGGTATGATTGGACAGGGTCCCGGGGGCTTTGGGTGGATTCCGGGTGGTTAAAGGATGGAAATTTGAAGTTGAGGAAGAACTGGAGCAGCTGGTGTAACCGCACCTGCGAGAAGAGGGCCGCAGGTGCGAGCCCGCAAGTACGGCTTTGTGGTCGTAGAAGCGCGTTTGGGAAAAGCTAGGAGGGACCGCAGATGCGAGGGTAATTCCGCATCTGCGAGCCCGCAGGAGCGTGGTAAGCTCCGCAGATGCGGAATGCGTGAGGGGCAGCTGGGTCGTAGGAGCGGAAGAGCACCCGTAGGTGCGGAGGCGCAGATGCGCTTGAGGGACCGCATAAGCGAATTTCGCCTTGCTTGAAGAGGACCGCACCTGCGATGCATCTCCGCAGGTGTAGAGCCGCAGGTGCGGAAAGGCTGGAGGCAGTGTGTTCTTTTAAAATCGGGAACTGGCATTTTTCTTCCATTTTCATTTGGTGTGGGCGATTTTGGAGAGCTTCAAGGGGAGATATTTTTCAAGTATCACAAGGTAAGTTATTCCTATTCATTACAATTTAAATACATGATTTAGATACTGATTAACATATGGAAATTTGTAGAAAATTTGGGGTTTGAGGAAAAACCTAGAAAATTGGTATCTTTGAATTTTGACCACGATTTTGGATATGAAATTGAGAGCAAATTATATATTTGAGTTCGTGAGGTTCTGGGCAAACTTTATCTTCGAAAAGTATCAAAATCCGAGCACGTGGGCCCGAGGGCGATTTTGTCAACTTTTCGATCGGGGTTAGAAATTGTTATAAATTGGATTATTATGAGTAGTTGAGCATAAATTAATGGGTTGGCATAATTATTGGCTAGTTTTGGAGCATTATCCATCAATTTGAGTCTTCGGAAGGGCGTGGAATGCCGATTATGAAACTTCGGAGCGAGGCGAGTCTCCTTTCTAACCTTGTAAGAGGGAATTGTCCCCATAGGTGAATTAATTGGATATGTGCTTCTATTTGTGGGGGCTACGTACGCACGAGGTGACGAGAGTCTGTGCTTAGCTACTATTGTGCTTATGTCCGGGTAGTCCAGGACCCAAAATCATGCTCTACTTGAAATAATTATAACCTTATTGATAGTTTAAATTGCTTTAATCGCATCGAAGTGGTAAATAATTTTCTAAAAGAGTTAAAATTCGTTTCTCGACTTGTAAAGGAGAAATTGACACCTCCTTGAATAATTGTTTCCCTGGTGAAGTCTTGATTGACTGTTTGAATGTGTGTTTCTATGTGTACCTGCGTCGCATGTATGATTCGCGAACGGGGTAATAGATGCATCTATGGTTTGCGCCATTCGATCTTCTGGCAGACCACAGTTTAAATATTACTGGATCGGGTCGTACGACCTCGGAATGATTTGTGCATGCTTGTATTGATAGCCTTGAGATTCATAGATGTTTATAGTTGTTCTCCCTGGCCTGAGATAAATGTATAAATGATGAAAATGAATTTGGAAATTTCCTAAAAAAAATGAAATATTTGTTTACTTACCTCATGCTATTGAGTTACAGCCATTTTTATGAAAATTCTCGATTTACTATATTATTTGTATATTATTTCTGGACCACTAGTTAGTGTCGAAGTCCCCCTCGTCTCTACTTCTTAGAGATTAGACGGGATACTTACTGAGTACACGTTGTTTTGGTACTCATGCTACACTTGCTGTGCATTTTTGTTGCACAGGCACATGTTCCTCTAGCGGCCTAATGGGCGTAGCAGCGTGGATGATACGGAGTTTTAGGTGAGCTACATCTCTCAAGGCGACCCGCAGCTAGCATAGTCTCTTTCAGTGTACAGAATTTACTTTCTGTCCAATTTGTATTCCGGACAGTTATTGTATTTCATTTGATTTCCTAGTGATTGCTCATGCACTTGTGACACCGGGTTCTGGGATGATTTCGAGATTATTCAGTAATTAATTTTTGTAAAGACATCATTATTATTCAGTGAAATTCATTACTTATTGTTTAATATATAAAGGAAACGATTTCAAAAATATTTAAACAAGAAGATTTACTTAGTTATATGGTGTTGGTTTGCCTGACAGTGGAGTCTGACGCCATCACGACCCTTAGTGGATTTTGCGTCGTAACAGTTGTATCACATTATCCAGTTGATGAATTACCACATTCAAACCACTTGCGTACATGACATTCAGGACTTCTTCACCAATGCGATGTAACAACTATAGTTAATCCATGTAATGGGAGTTGCTGAACAATCTGTATGTGCAACATTTCATGAAACATTATTTTATATATCTAGAATAGTGTAACAGAAAAATATTTAAAAAATACCAAACACCAAATCGTACCTATTCCAAGTTTGAGGAATCATCTCAACAGCTAATTTCTCAGTTGGTTCATGAATCTCAACAAGAAAAGTAGTACTTAAACCTCAAAAAAGATATTGATTATCTTTCGAGTGTCAGATTAAGTTTCGAAAAACTTCTTTAAATACTAAATTTGTAACTACAGTAGTTATTTTTCCATTGTCATCATAAACGAAAATTTTTAATCACTTTCTAGTTTTCACCCGGAAAAGAGCAACATATAGTTGTCTATGTGTAAACACTGAGTAATTCCCTATGAATAAAATAAAAAAATTATAAAGTAAAACTATAAATTATGTTGAAACTGTTTTTCAAGTATAAATGTAACTATTGAAAACCTCGAAATTTTTTAGCTTTCATAAGTTGAAGAACAACAATCAAAGGATCAGTTGTAGATGCATTCAGTTGAGGTTGAATTTGATCCACAAGTTCACTCCGTAAGGTTGCCGAAATCCTGTTCCTCCTATATATTTCACGGAGAAACCGCAATAAAAAATAGTTAGTTTTACTACAAAGTATAGTTTCTATTTGTGAATGACTTACTGATCATCTTCAAGTTCAATATTCATAAAAGAGACTTTTGTTGTCTCCTTGCTTGTAGGTTTGAACAGCTTCATAGGTCACAACCTGACCAACGATATTTACAAATATAAAAGTTAATCACAGAATTTTAATAAACGTAGTATTAGAATTAAATGGAAAAGAAGAATTACCGAATAATTATGCCTCATCGACATCATATTGATTCGTGAATTGGTCAAAAGGACGCAAGTTAAAGATGTCCATATGAAATGTAGGATCAGTAGTTTCCTCAACTATTGTCCTCTGCGTAAATGTCAGCCTCAAATTGTGTGTTGTAGTCTTTAATTTCAAATTATTTGCTCCGACAACAAAGTAGGTCATGCGATATAAGCCGTTCCTGTATCTTATTCCTAAAGAACTTAATAACATACTTCCCGATTGAGGCATGTATACGATCACCCTAAAAAATCCTATTAATTGTTAGGATGTATTAGATTGGTATAAATTGTTAATGCTGAAAATTATTTGGTCCGACAACAAAGTAGGTCATGCGATATAAGCCGAGTTCCTGTATCTTATTCCTAAAGAACTTAATAACATACTTTCCGATTGAGGCATGTATACGATCATCCTAGAAAATCATATTAATTGTTAGGATGTATTAGATTGGTATAAATTGTTAATGCTGAAAATTAGTAAACAATTGTCAACAAACATTGTAAAGTTGTCGGATGGATTATATATGATGTAATATATTGTGAATAATTTGTTTTTGCTGGAAATAAGTAAACAATTATCAATCAGATGTTCACAAACAGAAATATAAATAAGACTACACCACACAATCACTTCAAGCAGGTAGTTTCATCTTTTGAGGATTGTTGGAAACTAATAAACAATTGCATATTGGAAAATTTATGGGCAGAGAATAGGAAGAAAAAAGTGAAAGCAATTATAAATATGTTACCTTTGCATCTTGTAATACCAAATCTATCGAATAAGGTATTTCAGGCTTGTAGCGATCCGGGATTTCCCACATTCGAACTACTCTAACTTTTAAATTCCTTTGCATGAAGTTGCTTGAAATTTGTCTGATGTCATGAAGTTCTGTAACCATATTTGCGAAGTTCGTATTCTAACCAAAGCAAAAAAAGAATGGAAAAGGAATTAAAAGGAGACGCATAAAACTGTTGATGTAGTTATGGAGAGAGTGGATAAGTTATGGAGTTAGGTTGGGATACCCACGTTTGGGAAGATGATCGTGGGTTATTTTTAAAAAAAAATATGTTTCTTCCGGTTTATTTTTGAAATCTATCCATATTGCACATTATCCAATTCCAGACGTGGTTGAAGTAATTTTTTTTTTAATTTTCAGGTTTAACAAATTTAAAAAATCATACCAACAAACGTGGGAGTCAAGTAGATTATACTAAATTGGGAGTTTTAAAGTTTGTGAACTTCTGTAAACCAATTAAAGACAACAAATATGTGGAAGTTTTAAACGTTTTGAACTTCTTACAGCTGCATTAGCATATATTTAAATTTCTATTTTAAATTATTTTTGAACCTCCATATAAGTTGGAGGTTGTCCTAAAATTGGACACATGTAATTTATGTTTTGACACTTGGCACAATAATATGGCTTTGCTTCTCCTATTCTATATAGATAGATTTGTCCCCTACCCCGGCCACCACCCTTAAGTAAAATAACAACAACAAACCCAGTAATTTTTACAAGCGAGGTCTGAGGAGGGTAAGATGTACGTGTCTTACCCTTACCCTGGAAGCGCAGAAGAGATTGTTTCCGGTAAATAAATAAGCCTCTCATGAGTTCATGTTCAGGCTAGACCATGGCAGAACAGTAGCATATACTGTAAGTTAAGAAATCATCACAAGAATTTCCATGTAAAGGGAAGTAGTGAAAATTGTTATTAATCAAATAGCAAATGTCTTTTAATTGTACTCCTCTCTGAATCAAATGCCTCAATTAAAAATAAGGTCCTAGCAATAATGGTTAGTTGCAAAAGTCCTTGTAGTTAATGAGACTCAAGCCAAAGAAAAGTTAGAGGAACAAAAATTTGTTATTAGCACAAGTTAATTAAGATTAGTGAAAGAAAAAAAAGCTTAGGGTTGTCATAATAGAAAAGACAAGATTGAAAAGGAAACAACATGTGAAATACTAAGTACTATATTTTGACTTTAGAATGCAACATCTTTCTTGTCCATTCAAATTCTTTCCTTTACGTTTCATCAATCAACCCCTAGTAGACTTTCCATTCAAAATAATTGGTAAGTATTTACAACTTCAAATTAAAATAGATACTATTGGATTGATTGAAGCCAAATTATAGTGTGCTATATGGAGTAGTATTTTAATTGATAATGGGCAGGGGCGGATGTAGCATTCCATTGACGGGTTCAATCGAACCCATAATTTTCGACGTAAAGTATAAACTTATGTGTAAAAATCTACTAAATTGCAATAGATAGTAGATTTAACCCATAATTTTAAAAATATAATGAGTTTAATACTAAAGATCTTAAATATTGAATTCATAGAATTTAAATTCTGAATTCGCCTCTCATAATGATTGTCAACAACAACTAGTAAGCCGTGTGATTGTCTTTTCTTCTTCTTTTCCTCAGCAGTTTGATTGTCTTTATAAGAGGCGAGAAAAGACCCTTTTTTGGCAGTATAATCCAATAATTATAAATAATAAGCAAATCCTAACCGAAAGCCCGTCTAGCTCAGTTGGTAGAGCGCAAGGCTCTTAACCTTGTGGTCGTGGGTTCGAGCCCCACGGTGGGCGTTATTATTTTTTAAATTTTTTCTACTAAGTTTTAATGAGATTTGCAGTATATGGAAGAATAATAAATATTTGCACTCTTTTTGGGGGGGAAAAAACAGAAGATTTGCAGATATGCACTTGGCCTTGCCCTGTCATTGGCGTACCGCATTTAATACCTTTTTTTTTTTTGGCATTTTCTAAGTAAATTTATTCACCATTTCATATCTCATAAAGGATCGCATTGATCTTATCAAAGCAAGGGGTCACAACTCACATCAAGGTCCCTAGATTCGAGGTTCCTATATACTTCCTTCGGTCCAAAATAAGTGATTTTTTGGCTTTTTTTTTTGTGATCCAAAATAAGTGATTTTTCCAGATTTCANTTTAATTATTATTTTTTTCCTACATTGTCCTTGGAGTAAATAGTGTTGGAATATGTGTTAGGAGTATTTATGTGAGATAGTAAAGGTTAATATGGTCAATTTCATTGCTAATTAATGCTAAAAGATGGATTTCTTAATCTGTGTGAAAACATACCAAACAATCTACTTTATTTGGACCGGAGGGAATAATGGGAATTATTGAAGTGTGAAGCTAATGGGACTTCTTATTTTCCAAGACAAGATATCTAAAGAAAATAAATATTCCAGATCGATGATATTATGATAAATATACTCGCTTCGTTACAAAAAGATTATCCTAATTTGATTTGATATAAACTTTAATAAATAAGGAAAGACTTTTGAGATATATGGTATTAAATAAGTCATACCATTTGTGTTTTGTAAAACTTTTGAAACAGGTGGTCTTAAAACTGCTACAAAACATTTGTGGAGCTATAAATGCTTTTTATTAAGAAAATAGTGAAAGCTGTCAGTCAATCTTTTTGAAATAGACTAATAGAAAAATAAAGTCAGAAACAAAAGAACTACCTAAAGATGATCAAAAAGCAAAAGAAAAAAAAATTAAAAAATTATTCATATGGCAAAGAGAGAAAACAATCTATAAAATGGGGCAAGGTTGTATGGAGCATTAACAAGAGTGAAAGAGTGCTGCAGTGGGAATGGGCTGGGCCTGCCATGCTCCATTGCAATTACTCAACCTGTCCACCTAAATCACCAATCCTCACACAAGTGGAAAGTTGAAAAAGAAATTGAGATTTTAAGTGTTGTATAAAATTATTACTATATTTCTCACATTACCATATTAAACTTGATATGAAAGTTACTTATTATTATAAATTCACTTAATATATATTGTCGGTGCACTGAACTTAGAGGCAACATGAAATTATTTGAGTTTATTTGTACATTATAGGTGTTCTGACGTCCACTATAGGTGTCTGGATATTTTAAGACTTCTAGTTGCATATGATATAGTTTTTGAGAGGGGCGTGAACTAGTTTGTTTTGTCCTCGTTTTGTATAGCTACTCGGTAATTAATAAAAGTAAATTAATTGCCAAAAAAGAGAGAACTTAGACTCAAAAATATAGAAGGAACATATAGTATAAACAAAAGGGTTGTCACAATTTAATGGATGGCTGCAAAATGCCGTTGATCTCCCTAGTGCTACTCTATTATTCACAAGAATTATTAACGCTGAAGAGTATAGCTCCAAGAATTATTCACTTCAAAAATTGGTCAGTTTATGAAAAGGATTTAAAATATTTCAATTTCTTAATCATCCCATTTTCTATACCGTGGTGAGAATCTTCAACTATATTTTATTAAATTATGCCTTGGGTTAAATTACTCGAATTAATAAGCATTGTTAATTGGGTTCAATTAACAGTAACTTGTTATTCAAAAACATAGTCATTAGATTCCGGAATCAGACATTTCTCTGTAATTCTTGACATGTGTGCCTTTTTATTTATTTCTAGTAAAAAACCTAAGATTCTTAGACGGGAATACCTCACTACTTTTCAAATTATTTAATCAAGTTTATTACAACTTGGTATATGATCCGTTTTTCACTTTTTCTTTTTTCTAAATGAACAAAACGGGCAAGATTAAAGGGTTGTATATGTTGTTAAATCTGTGATTGATGATGAGCTTGAAGCTCGATCTGGAGCTTCAATGGAGTCCTTCTAGAGCGAAAGAGAAATCATGAAAGAGAAACAGGAATTGGAAAAGTGAAAGCTCACTCTCATTTCTCAGTGTAGTACAAAGTATATACATGTGTAATACCAAAGATACAACTAATGCTGAGCTGGCCCACTAACTAACCCTACTAAATGTACAACTAACTAACATTAAATATAAACATATAATTATACAAGTCTCAACATCAGAGCTCAAGCATCCATTACCTTTGAACAGATTTAGTAAATTAATATAGGTAATTATAAAAATATTTAAATAAATATTAAGTGAACACTCACAAATAAATTTCTTTTCCTTCTCTTTTTTGGAATTTTTATGACTTTAAAATTCCGAATTCGACACTCCTTCGAAGCTAGGCAAGGTTGCTCTAACACCCTCTTTTTAAATGCACTTTTCTCGCGCAAGGGATCAATCACCATTTTATTCTCAACTAGTCTGGTCAATATCAATCGTAACACATCACATAATGAAGTGATTTATAGCAAAACAAATATTTACATAATTTATTTTACATCATAAATTTTAATAATTTTTCTTTCTTTTTTATATTTTATATCCAATCAAACACTATAACATAAGTTAAAACGAAAAGAAGTATTATTCTAAATTTTAAATTTATAATTTAAAAAGTAAAGCAAAATTTAACACTAAAAACTTTATAAAGTTATTTAAATTTGAACAGTAGTGCATTGGATTCGGAGCTCTCTGCCTTACACGTACCTATGAAATCCAGCAATCCATGTGCTTCATAAAAACAAAAGCAAGTGGCTTCGCTGTTTTACGGTGAGAAAAACATTCAACCAGAATTTGTAATAGGAAATTTAAGTACATGAGATAATGATAGAAACAGTCACTCTCCAATAGATTCTTATGTCAGTAGATTTCTTTCCGCGTGGGTCCTTGCCTCTTTTGTCTTCTCCCCTTTAATGATAATTTCAAAAACATTAATTTTTGTATATTTATGCTTGTTTTGAGCCGAAAGTAAATAGTAACTCTTTATGTAAGGGATATGAGTTCATGTGAACCCATACTTCTCTCCTTAAATTATGAATAATAATATTATATTTTTTAAAATATACATGTATGATTTCATGCTCAAAGACTCTTATGGTGTAATTATTTATTGTGTGTACTGTTTGAGCAAATAATTGCTAAACCAATCGATAACAAATTAATGGGGTGAATCTTATTTGAGCTTAATAAATCTTAGATCAAATAAAACGAAAGTCTAATACAAATAGAAGAATTTAGTAAGGCTAACCAGTGAACTTAATGACAGTGTATATAATATCATAAATGCGCAATGAATGCAAGAAACGACAATGGTTATAATGAGAAGGAACTGTCACCCAATGATTATGTGATTGGGTGATTCTTCCTTTTTGTCGACACAAAAAGGGTCTGCAGCTGATATGAATGTGGAATCTAAAGGTTTATGGATGAAGGTTAAACAACATGTGCTTAGATAAAGTAAATAAGATAATTCTTTCGTACATTCCCTCTCTTCTCTTACAATGTGTTCTTCGATAAAGGCAGATCCCCTTCTTGTTTACTATCTCATCCTATTTATAAGGGACATTTCCCAAAAAAATCTTAAAAGTACAACATAAAGAATATCCAACATGCATATTCTTCATGTCCTTTCTAAGTTTAAACTACCGATACTATCTTATTTTGGCTGCCCGCCTCTGGTCGTCGTCCTTTGCCACAACGATCGTCAGTCGTTGTGTTGTAGTGACTCCGTCCCATGCCTTGCTAATCCGTTGTCGTGGTTGCCAAATTTGGACCAATATAGTTAGTCCCTCCGCTTGTTGAGGCGTGGCCCTGCACGTCCTTGATAAGCGGATATCATCCGTTTTCGTTGGAGAATTTAGCTGTTGAATTGCGCCGGTTTGGTCAAGGCCGAGAGAGAGACACGTCCCATGTAGTCCTGATTGATGTAGTTATCAGGATATGACGTCACTCCCACGCGCGTCATCATTACGCACCTTCCCGAGACAGCGTCCGATTGCTTGTCGCTTTGGTTTTAGCGCCATTGGCAGTCTTCTACTTCGATTCTCGCGCCATCCAACCCTATAAATAGGCGAAGGTTTTGTTTTTTCAGAGACTTTTAGCCATTTCCTTCCTTGTGTATACATTGCCCCCTTTGATTATCTTTCTCGGTTCTTTAGCTCAGTTCCCGTAGCTCTACTTCTCATTTTTTCGTTCAGTCACCGTTCCTCATTCTAGGATTACCAACACACCTTATATTATCAAGATTCCTCGAACTCACCGTGCAAGTGATGAGGTTTCCGATGCCACTCCGTTATCCATGGCCCTTCCATCCGGTAGCGAGGATGTAGCGGTTGAGGAGGGTGATAGTTTCCCCACCGTGGAAGAGATACTCCCAAGAAACCCTATGTTCAGGAACGATTTCCAGAAGGAGCCTGCTCCTTCCCCCGTTCCGGTGATCTCCGAGACCGGTCCAACTCACATAAATGAACTCCGTTCTACGTACAATATTCTTCCTTACGTCGAGATGGTTCCAGCCTGGGAGGACCTCGTGGAGGTCCACAGACCGGGATATTGTGCTTTTTACGTGTATCCTTTTGTGATCGGTCATACCCTCCCTCTCCTTCCGTTGGCGGAGGAGTTCTATCGATTCTACGAAGTCTGCCCGGCGCAGCTATCTCCGTATACTTATAAGATTTTTCTGGTGCTGACGAAGTATGCGGAGTTGGCTGGGTGTGAGGTTGGCATTTACCACCTTTTACATTTGCTTTCCCCGAGTATTCATAGGGGTACCATGATACATCTGCGACATCGTGGGACCAGGGGGTTGGTGGTTGGAACTGACGACAGGGCAAGCCGAAAGTTTTGGCACAAATATTTCTTCATCAAAACGGAGCATTTGGTATCGGACCCTGCTGGATTTCCAGAGTAGTGGAATCACAACCGTAGGTGTTGGTAGCGTACGCCTGTTGTTTACTTTCGTTCTTTCTAATTTTTATTTACTTGTGACTTTTCTGTGCAACTGAGAGACGTGCACCCTTTCCTGTCGTCAGCATTGAGGATTGGATAGCTCGGGTGTTACCTTACGTGGTGGTGACTCGAGATTGGCCTGCCTTTCTCAAACGCTTTGGGCCAAAAGTTTCGTCGGGTAAGTGTTCCTTTTGCTCTGGCCTTCGGTTGTTTGTCGTTGTTTATTGATACGACCTCTTTGTGGTGATAGGTCGTAGGGTTTCCAAGAAGAAGGCTTCGATCCCGGCATTTCGCCAGGCCGTCGTATCGGCGAGGATGCAATTTACCTTAGCTGAGTCCGTCCGAGGAGATCGTACTCAAACTGTACCAACAAGGGACTCTCCTTATGCAGTTGTTGTACGGGATGAGATCTCTTATCGGCCTGTCTACCACCTCGTGGATGAGCCTTCCAACGGGGATGAATCACCGTCGAGGAAAAGGAGGAGGGTGGATCTTCGGAAGGCCATCGCTACCGATCTTGAAAAGAAAAGAGTTGTTACTTCGGGAATGGCGTCCTCACCTAGGTCAGGTACAGGGGTTGTTTTTATGGCGGATGCCATTTTGCCGGGGAGATCCCCTAGGACCGAAGGGGCATGTCAAGGTGGGGGAACTGTACGATCTGCCGAGGGTGGTGCGTCGTCTGCTGTCGGAGGAGGTGGAGTGGTGCATGCCGAGGACAATGGTTCAGGTTCGGACGTCGATCCCGAAGATGTGCGAGCTTTCTTGGAGCGACATACTCGCGTGGAAGTATGGACAGAGGGTCCTGACTGACACATAGTCATTCCCGTGGATTTTGACATGCTAGCGAATTCCGAGCAGGCAGCATCGGCGTTTGCCCCTATATGCGCTGCTTTCGAGAGTACAACACTTAAGGCGATGAGTGACGCAGAGCTATCGCGTAGTATTTCCGGCATGGCTTTGCGGGTAAGCATTTTTCTCTCTTCTTTTTGTTTTTGAATTTGTTTTTTATACGTATTCTACTTAAGCCGGTATTCTTTCCTCTGCATGTTAGACTCTCATCATGGAGATCGAGTGCGATCGGAGGGATGGGCGGAGGACGACTGTTTTTGGGAAAGTGGCCTCTAAATACAAGGAGTATCACACTAAGCATCGTGCATTGGCCGATGTCTTCATTCAGGACAACAATTTTCAGTTGTTCCGTGACGGGCTTAAGTAGAAGGAGGAAGAGTTGGCGCAAAAGCTCGAAGAGCTGAAAGAACGGGACGAAGAGCTGATGAAGGCCATTGCCCGATGTAGTGAACTTGAGGCGGCTCTTAAGGCCAAGGAGGACGAGTTTGAGTTGTGCAAGGGGGTGATGGCCGAGAACACCAAACTTCAAGCGCGGATGGCCACCTTAACTGCTAAACTTGATCGACGGGAGGCGGAGGCTGTCAATTTGAGGGGCGAGCTGAGTGTTAAGGCTGATGGATTGGCTCGTGCTGAAAGGGATAGGGCGACTGCCGTCTCTAAGGTAGCGGCTTTGGAAGACGCCCTTCGCGTCTGTAGGTCTGAGCGGAACAATGAGATGGAAACGTCCGCGCTCAAGGTAGCGAGGTTTGAGGAACGGGTCCGAGATCTGGAGGCGGAGTTGTCCGTGTTGAACGAACAAGTTATTGCTTTGAAGGGGGAGGAAGTGCGACGGCAGTCGCAACCCTCTACGTCTCATGTTGCGGCTTATCCCGTCATGCCGGGGGAATTATATGAGATGTGGGTCCACGCCGAGGCTCAACTTGACGTGTACAAGTCCCTGCAAGCCAAGGGAAAGGTTTCCGAGTCGGAACTTCGGGATGTGCGTGTTAAAGCACGTGCAGCTCGTGAGGCTTGTGGTTACGACCCCGACACGCCTGGAGTTGACGACGTTCATGATGATGATGATGCAGACAGGCTCGCCTCCGGTTCTTGGTATAATAAGGAGTATGCCATGGGGGACGATGTGGCGTAGGACTTTGTTGTATTCGTTTTTTGCTTTGCTATTTTTGTGAGGGCGTCTTTGAGCCCTTTGTAAAAAACTCTTGTAATATATTAGTTGTAATGGAACGATTACTTTTTTTTGTGTACCTCTGAATTGTTATTTTGTTTGTGAGGGGGTCCCGAGCTTTTCAGCCTCGTGTGATGTTTTGTAGTAGACGATCGTAGATCTTAATAACTCGAACAAGGTTGTATAAAGTGATTCAGGGGACGTCGGATGTCAAGTAATCCAGGCGACGTTGAATGTTAAACGATTCAGTCTCGCGAATATCAAGTAATCCGAGCGACATCGAATATTAAACGATTCGAGCGATGTCGAATTTTTTATTTGGCGATGGCCTTTGGCCATTGGAGTGTCATTTCGAGTTGGTCGAAATGTTAACTCGTAGTATTTAGAGCGAGGTCGAATGTTTCGTTTGGCGATGGCCTTTGGCCGTATGGGTGTTATTTCGAGTTGGTCGAAATGTTAATCCGTTGTGATTTGAGCGAGGTCGAATGTTCCGTTTGACGATGGCCTTTGGCCGTAGGGGTGTTATTTTGAGTAGGTCGAAATGTCATAATTCGAGCAAGGTCGAATACTTCATTTGGCGATGGCCTTTGGCCGTAGGGGTATTATTTCGAGTTGGTCGAAATGTTAACCCGTTGTAATTCGAGCGAGGTCAAATATTAAAATGTTTTTTTGTTTTGTTCCGTTGGAGAATATCTTGGAGTAAACAAAAAAGGTGATGCTTTAATTCATTTACTGGAGTATTGTACATGTCGGTTTCATACATATATTGGAGAAGTTTCCTTGTATCTAGTCCCTTTATCGTTCAGCCTGGACAGGTCATCGGCAGGCGAGGCGATGAATTATATTGTGAACTTCGCGACGTCTCCCTCGTCGCCTCGTTAAAAACCTCCCCGAGAAAACCCAATTGGGACAAAACCCGGGTGAGGGAAAAAGAGTACGACTTGGGGGGCGTCATTTTTCAGAAGTTGAAGTGTTTGAGATGGGCAACATTCCAGTTGTTTTGTAGTAGTTTTCCTTCCATTGTTTCTAGTTGGAATGCCCCTTTGCTTGCTACCGCTGTGATTTTGTACAGCCTGTCCCAATTTGTTCCCAGTTTTCCTTCTTTTGGGTCTTTGGTCGCTTGTGTTTTGGCCTTGAGGACATAGTCCCCGACTTTGAGTGGTCGTATTTTGGCCTTCTTGTTGTAGTACCTTTCCGCCTGTTGTTTTTGTCTACCATCCTTACATAAGCCATGTCTCTCCGTTCTTCTACTTCGTCGAGGTCTTGTTTTCTGTTCTTGTCGTTGTTTGGTCCGCTTTCATTGGAGTATCTCAGGCTAGTTTCTCCGACCTCAACGGGTATAACGGTGTCAGTCCCATAGACTAATGAATATGGCGTATCGCTTGTGATTGTTTTTGGCGTGGTGCGGTAAGCCCATAATACCTCTAGTAGCAGTTCCGACCATAGCCCTTCGGCGTCCTCAAGCTTTTTCTTTAGGATATCCAATATTGTTTTGTTGGAGGATTCGGCTTGACCGTTGCCAGCGGATGGTATGGCGTGGAGAGTATTCGCTTGATGTGCCATTTTTCGAAGAACTCGGTCATCTTTTTTTAGGTGAACTAAGATCCATTGTCGCAGTTGATTTCTTTGGGGATGCCGAAGCGGCATATGATGTTTTTCCATATGAATGTGATGACTTCCTGTTCGCGTATTTGGGAGAACGCACCTGCTTCCACCCATTTGGAAAAGAAGTCAGTTAAAACTAAAAGGAAACGTGTCTTACCTCACCCTGCTGGGAGGGGTCCAACGATGTCTATTCCCCATTTGATGAACGGCCATGGTGCAGTGACGGAGTGGAGGAGTTCGCCCGCTTGGTGTATCATAGGCGCGTACTTTTGGCACTGCTCACATCTCTTGACGTAATCCGCGGCTTCCCTTTTCATAGTGGGCCAATAATATCCTGCCCGAATGAGGCACCTGACGAGGGCTCGGTTGCTTGTATGGGCACCACAGTGACCCTCGTGTACTTCTTCGAGCACGCGCCTTGTTTGATTTGGCCCTAGGCATTTTGCTAAAGGGCCGCCGATTGTTCTCTTGTAAAGGTCGTGATTTATGAGGCTGTACCTGGCCGCCTGCATTCGAAGCTTTTTGGCTTCCTTTTTGTCTTGCGGGAGTGTTCCCTCCTGTAAATATGTCATGATGCGGTTGCGCCAATCCCAAGTCAAATTTATAGAATGTACCTCAATTTGGTCTATTGGAGAGTGGAGAAGGGTGACCACATTTTCCTTGGCGATATTTTTGGCTGTTGCTGCCAGTTTGGCGAGGCCATCTGCTTCGATATTTTGCGCCCGGGGTATTTGGTCGAGTCGACATTCATCGAATTCTGGCAGTAGTTTATGGATTTCTGCCCTATATTTCTGTAGCCTTTGCTCCTTGATTTGGAAAGTCCCAGTAACTTGGTTAACGACGAGTTGTGAGTTGCACCTGAGGACGACTCGTCGTGCACCATATTTGAGGGCCAGTTTCAGTCCTGCAATTATGGCCTCGTACTCGACTTCGTTGTTAGTCATTTCGGGGCACCATATAAAATGGCGAATCACTTTGCCTGTTAGGACTTCAAGTACGAGTCCCAGTCCAGACCCCGACGCATTAGATGCGCCGTCGGTATAGAAGACCCAGAGGTCGGGTTTCCCAGGGGAGGCGCGAAGTGGTTCCTGCTCGACCTCGGACAATATTTCGGCACTAAAGTCGGCGAGTACCTGCGACTTTATCGCTGTTCGCGGCTGATATGTTATATCGTGCTCGCTCAATTCTATGGCCCATTTGGCCACTCTTCCCGACAATTCGGGTTTATGCAGGATGCTCCTGAGAGGGAAAGTCGTCACCGCCGATATGGGGTGACACTGAAAATATGGTCTAAGCTTTCTTAAAGCTATGACCAATGCCAGAGCCAATTTTTTCGAGGTGGGGATACCTCGTTTCGGCGCCAACTAAGGTTATGCTGATATAATAAATCGGAGATTGCGTACCTTTGTTTTCGCGGACCAAAATTGCGCTTACCGCGACTTTTGAGACGGCTAGGTAGACTAGGAGGCGTTCGTCGGGTTCTGCTTTAGCGAGTAGTGGCGGTGAGGACAAGTAGGCCTTTTGTTTTCTCAGGGCCTTGATACAATCTGAATTCCACTGGAGCCCGTCGTCTTTCTTGAGCACGTTGAAAAATTTATGGCATCTGTCGGATGACCGTGAGATGAACCTCGACAGGGCGACTATCCGGCCAATCAGTTTTTGTACCTGTTTTTTGCTGGTTAATATTTTGGGTATTCCTTCGACGGCTTTGATCTGGTCTGGATTGACCTCGATGCCTCTTTGTGATACAAAGAAACCGAGGAATTTTCCTGAGGTTACGCCGAAGACGCATTTTTCGGGATTTAGCTTCATTCCATATCGTCTTAATATGCCGAAGGCTTCTATAAGGTGGTCGATGTCGTCCTCTTTCCTTTTGGATTTGACCAGCATGTCGTCGATGTAAACTTCCATCGTTTTGCCGACTTGGTCTTTAAACATTTTGGTGACAACCTTTGATACGTGGCCCCTGCATTCTTCAGCCGGAATGGCATGACTTTGTAACAATACGTTCCCTGATGGGTGATGAAAGCAGTTTTCTCCTGGTCCTCCTCCTCCATGAGGATTTGGTTGTAACCCGAGTAGGCATCCAAAAAGCTTAGCAGTTCGTGACCTGCTGTTGCATCGATGAGTTGGTCGATATGAGGCAGGGGAAATGAGTCTTTCGGACATGCCTTGTTCAGATTTGTGAAATCTACGCACATCCGCCATTTCCCATTTTTCTGTTTTACCATGACCACATTTACGACCCATTGGGGATATTTCGATTCTCGGATAGAACCGTTGGCGAGCAGCTTATCAACTTCCACGCTGACGGCCTCGTTGATTGCGGCATTGAACTTTCTCCTTATTTTCCGCACTGGTGGATAGAGCGGGTCGACATTCAACTTATGCGTGGTGATGTCTTTCGGAATACCTGGCATATCTGAATGGGAGAAAGCAAACAGGTCGGCATTGTTAGTTAGGAATTTATGAAATATACCTGGTTCCGAGAGATTATGCCCGATATAAGCTTTCTTTGTGATGTCGCTGTTGTTTATTTGGACGGGATCTAGATCTTTTATCCTCGACTCAGCAGCTTCCACGATGTCGGGATCTTTGATAACCTCCGTCTGTACGTCAGATTTGGTTCCCGACATCGCTGATTGCTATGCTTCCGCGTTGACTCCCTTTAATTGCCAGGTGTGTGTGCAATCCTGGGCGATACGATAGCATTCTTGAGCAGTGCGTTGTTCGCCTCGGAGGCTGAATATTCCCCATGGGGTAGGGAACTTGATCACTTGATAGAGACTTGACGGGATGGCCCTCATGGCGTGTATCCACGGTTGTCCTATGATGGCGTTGTAAGTTGTATCCTGGTCCATGATATGAAAAGTTGTTTCCAAGGTGACTCCCCCGGCTAAAACAGGTAGCACTATTTCTCTAGAAGATCGCTCGACTGCATTATTAAAACCCATTAGTGTTATACAACGCGTTATTATCTTATCCTCGAGCCTCATCTGTACGAGGACCCGGGGATGGATAATACGCGCGCCGCTTCTGTCATCCACCATTATTCTTTTTACATCAGTATCCGAAATACGTAGAGTAATAACAAGAGCATCGTAATGAAGGAAAGTCAAACCATCAATATCTGACTTGTCGGGTGATACTATCTTCGAGGTCATCGTACCGTTCATGAGTGATCGACCGCTTGAGTTTGTGTGTGGTGGTGAATTTCACATGGTTGATTGCTGCCCCGTCGCCTCCACGATGATCATTTGGATAGTGCGGGCGAGAGAGGGGGGCTTTGGAGGTCCCTGGGGTTGTTCGCGTCCACGGGCAAAGTTGGCCCGCCCTCGGTCGCTCATTAACTCTTTCAGGTGTCCCTGGTTCAGCATTTTCACAACCTCCTGCCGCAGACCTATGCAGTCTTCGGTCTTATGTCCCCGCTCCTGGTGAAATTCATAGAGAGCGTTCAATTTCCGAGTGTTCGGATCGGATTTCATCTTTTGCGGCCATTGTACCTTCTTGCCGAGCTTCTCCAGTGCGTACACTATTTCTGAAGGGGAAACACAAAAATTGTGAGCAGATAATAGTTGAGGCATATCTCTTTCGTTCTGCTGAGTCCCTGTGTGATGGGGCAGGCGATCCGTGTGATGAGGTGGTGGTAGAGCGGCTGTTCTGATGTAGGGCTGATGTCTTCGGCCGAAACGGGGACCCAATTGATCCCTTCGACCGTCATTATGGCGATCTTTCCTTGATTCTGCTTGAAGTGACGTCAGTCGTTGGATCGGATCGTTGAGGTCGTCCTCGTCGACTCTTACCTTGGCGCAATAGGCATTGTGAATTTCTTCCCAAGTGGTAGGAGGATATTTCTTGAGTCTGCTCAATTGTTTTCTGGTTGCTCTCGATCCGTTCCTGCTCAACCCGTTCTGGAAGACCGCTACCGCCATCCCCTCTGATACATTTGGTAGGCTCATTCTCACCCTGTTAAACCAGGTGAGGAAGTCTCTGAGTCCCTCGCCAGGTGATTGCCTAACGGTGAATATATCGTTCACCCTGACTTCCGCCTTTTTAGCCCATGCTTGAGCGATGACAAACTTGTCTTCCATTTCCTCGAACGTTGCTATCGACCGCGGCGGCAATTGTGAGTACCAGGTTAGGGCTCCCCCTGTTAGGGTTTCGCCGAATTTTTTCAGTAGTACTGACGGTACTTGCTCCTTCGAAAGGTCATTGCCCTTTACTGCTGTGGCGTAATGAACGATGTGATCCTCTAGGTCTGTAGTGCCATCGTATATCTTCAGATACGGTGGCATTTTGAAGGTTTTTGGAATGGCATGGGGTGCTGCTCCTTCGCTATACGGCTGTTCGACGAATCGACCAGCGTCTCGTTTCGATAATAACTTTGGGGCATCTGGTATTTTATCGACCCTTTCTTGATGCTCCTTCATCCTTGTTTTTGTTTTCCATTTCTTCCATTTTCTTCCGAATGGCTGTGAGTGCGTCATTACCTGCATCATCAGTGGCGTGAGTGTTACCTGTTTGGGGGGCCTCTTGTTCACCAGTGGTGGTTATGATATCTACGTGTGTGGTATCCCTGTTCTCCCTTTGGACTGGTTTATCGAGTATGTTGTTCAGAGTGCTTGTTAGCCACTCTTCCAGTAGTCTTTTTATTGCTGGTGGTGCTTCCTCTGTTGTTGACGTGGAGGCACCCTTTTCGCGTGAAGTAGTTATGCTTTCGCGGCTGGAGGGGGGGGGGGGGGAAGCACTCCGCTTGGGTGTGGCATTCGGTGTCGCGTTTTCATTGTTTTCTCTGCCATCTTCATTGATGGTGTTCAAGATGTTGGTAGTGAGACCTGCTATCGTCTTCAACCTCGCATCTTCTTTTCCTGCCATTGTTTGTGGTGCAAACGAGGAAGAGATGTGCTTTTTTCTTTATGATTCAGAAAGAATTATAGCTTCAACTAGAAACCTCACCACAGACGGCGCCAAATTGTTTGAGCAAATAATTGCTAAACCAATCAATAACAAAATAACGGGGTGAATCTTAGTTGAGCTTAATAAATCCTAGATCAAACAAAACGAAAGTCTAATACAACGAGAAGAATTTAGTAAGGCTGACCGGTGAACTTAATGATAGTGTATATAATATCATAAATGCGCAACGAATGCAAGAAACGTCAATGGTTATAATGAGAAGGAAGCGTCACCCAATGATTATGTGATTCTTCCTTTTGTCGACACAAAAAGGGTCTGCAGCTGATATGAATGAGAATCTAAAGATTTATGGATGAAGGTTAAACAACATGTGCTTAGATAAAGTGAATAAGATAATTCTTTCTTATATTCCCTCTCTTTTCTCACAATGTGTTCTTCGAAAAAGGCAAATCCCCTTCTTGTTTACTATCTCCTCCTATTTATAAGGGACATTTGCCAATAAACCCTAAAAAGTACAACATAAAGAATATCCAACATGCATATTCTTCCTGTCCTTTCTAAGTTTAAATTACCGATACTATCTTATTTCGGGCAGTGGTTGCCAAATTTGGACCAATACATGTACCTCTACAAATGAAATAGACGGTTCAAATATATATATA
>NC_031993.1:3956396-3978896 GCF_001879085.1 Nicotiana attenuata
AAATATATATATATATATATATATATATATATATATATATATATATATATATATATATATATATATATAATTTCAAAAGTGTAGTGGGTTCATGATAATAGACTAAAGCTAAACTCGTCAAATATAAATTTTAAATCCACCTCTTCACAATAGTACACTCATTCTCTTGAAATCCTGGATCCGCTTCTATTTATGTGTACAAGGTATAGGTAAGATTACGTACACTAGATAATAGATATAGTTCAGACCCACTAGTGAAATATATTGTATATTATTAGTATTGATATCTGGTATACAAAAAATAAATTTTGTTACTTATTCTTTTTAGCAAATCAAGATAGAACTAATTTTACTCCCTCGGGTTTATTTTAGTTATCGTGGTTACTAAAAATAGAGAATTTGAAATACTTATTATTTTAGAAAATCAAATATAATTAATTATTTTTGTTTTACTTTGTTCTTAGTATTAGTTATTCTTGAAAGTAAAAAATATTAATTAAATAGCATATAAAACCTAAATTTAAAGAGTAAATGAGCATATAGTAGTATCAAGTTTTTGACTGACTCCTTTCCCTGACCCCTTTACATCTTTAATTATCCCTCTTTTTTACTCTCTAGATCTTCATTGCATCTCCATTTGTTTTTCCAAAAAACTAAGCTCAATCCAAGAAATGGCCATAGCCATGCAAAACCTATTCAAAGAACGCAAAATCCCATTCTTATTCATCTTTTTTCTTTTATTAATCTTTATCACTTTCATCTTCATTTCCAACTCTCAAAAATCCCCTATTTACCTTGTCACCGACATTGCTCAACCCCAATTTAATCATAGTATTAATCCAACCCCATCTTTACAAAATTTCAAGAATGATAATGTTCTTTCAAATAATACAAAAAATGATGAGTTTGAAACGGATAATTTTGATTGGAAGTTATGTGAAGGTTCAGTTGCTGTTGATTATATACCTTGTCTTGATAATTTGGAGGCAATAAAAGCATTAAAATCAAGAAGACATATGGAGCATAGGGAAAGACATTGTCCTAAGCCAAGTCCAAAGTGTTTGATTCCATTGCCTGATGGGTATAAATTGCCAGTTCCATGGCCTAAAAGTAGGGATATGGTGAGATTGATAGGTTTTTGTTGGTAAGATTTAATTTGTTTTCTAATTTTGTTTTAACTGTGGCTTGGTATGTTCTTTTTTTTGTTGCTTGGTTTAATGACTTTAGGAGTAAATTTTAGTTTAGTGGAAGCTGGATCTTAAAGTGGTTATAGCTACTAGATTTTATTCTTATAGTACAACGAGCGAAGGGGAGCTTTGGTGTAACTGATAAAGTTGCTGCCAATGGAAATAGTCTCTTGCAACTGCGTATAATAGACCCTTGTGGTCCGACCTCTCCCCGGACTCCGCGCATAGCGGGAGCTTAGTGAGCCGGGCGACCCTTAGTACAGATGTGTCATAGAGTTGTAACTGCCAGATTTTATTTGCATAGTACATACTGTCATAGAGATGTGAGAAGCTTACCTTTAGCTAAGGACTGACTGTCCTGTTACCAGTGCCTTTATTTTGGTGGTGGTACACTAGTGTGCTTATTAGTGTTGGGGCTTTGATTGGGAAAAACATATTTTCCATCTAGTCAGGTGTTGCTTTACTAGACTTGGGACCAGAAGCAAATCTAGGATTTAGAGTTATTGTGTTCAGAATGAGCGTGATCTTATTATATGTTTTCCATACATTTAACTATATTTTTGCATATTTATATATATAATTTGAGCATAAGGCAATATATGGGTGCAACTGAACTCGTACAAACCACTCTGGTCTGCCTCTGCTGGGTAATTTCCTTAGCCGGCTTTTGTGGACAAAGAAATTGGACATTCATCAATGCTGACATTTGTTTTACATTCGTGTAGTGGGTAACACGGTCTGTAATTAGATCGTCAGTTGCAGAATCTTTCACAAGCAGTATTTTTCTCTTTCATTTTCCTATTTATTCTCGTGAAATGAAATTGTGAATGGCGCAGAGATGGCTGAAACCATATGAGCAAAAGATGATTTGAGATGAAGCTATTCCCGGAGTGTTTATCCTACTATTCTGGTGATGACATTTTTGAACGGTGTGCAATATCTGCTGGGCTATAATGGTTTACCAATTAACTCTTTGCAATTATTGGTCCAAATACGGATTATTGTAGATCCATTAACTAGTTTTGTATCATTCCAGTTCAACTTTAGTGAGCATTATAGGTTCAGTCGTTCAGATATGGATTGATTTCCTTTTTATTTACATGTTGCAATCCTCTTACGAAATTAATGTGTGTTTTTATCCAAAAGCGTATTATTCAATTTAGTGATATATTTTGTTCTGCTTGTAAGAAAATAACCATGAATTAACTGTTTCGTCGTTTATATTTAACTTTGGATAGATATGGTACAACAACGTTCCTCATCCTAAGCTTGTGGAATATAAGAAGGACCAGAATTGGGTGGTCAAAACTGGTGAATATCTTGTTTTTCCTGGCGGTGGAACACAGTTCAAGGATGGAGTGACGAACTATATTGAATCCATTGAGAAGGTAGTGTGCCTACTTTACATACTTATTGTTCTTCTTCGCTACAATCGCATACAGTATATGTTTACTGCGGTTATATTGTATTGGATGTCATCCTTGTCCAAGTTCGTTCTTTGTGTTTTGTTGAATTTTATCCTTTTCAAGTGAATGAAATTCAAATTCTGGTCGTACTTTATAAATGTGTAATGCGACTGTTTGGAAGATGTCACAACTCTGATTGTCTCTATACATTGTTGTGCGACCACTTTGAAGGGATAGATCTTTCTGCTAGTGACAAAGTTAGCACTGGATCAACTTTAATAAACAGCATATTGCATGTCCTGAGTTTTATATGAACCTCTTAGACATGTAAGTCAAGTAAGAAAAGGTCTGTTCATTTGTCTAGAAATATGTTTTCGGTGTATCTATCGACTGAACCAGGGGCTGGACTCTTGTTGACAGACATAAGAAGTGGGATTAAGAAAAGGGGAAGAGCAGCTCTACTCATACTTCTGCTTATGGAACGACATAAGAAGCGCCCTATAAAACATGTAAGATACGCAGGGTTAAAGGGTGTTAGATAGAAGCCAAGGGCTATACATGTTCGTGTACTGTGATTCAATACTAGGTAATAGGATTGCTCAACTATATCTGATAAAAACAACTTTATCCAAGCTATCTAATCATCTTGTATTTGTTTTATAAGGGATCGATGCATGCACTAACACCTATTTATTTCATATTCTTTCACGATTTTGTATGTTGCCTGCTGAGGGATTAGTGGCTAAGAAAGGAGTAATTTGAAATTGAAATTCTTTGAGTGATGACTTTGGCCCCTTAAGTGTGCAGCAAGTACTGGAAGAAGACAGTAGTATCATTTCATTTTATTCTCATTGTTTTTTTGTTTTTTGTCCTTCCTTTTCTTCTTCCTATTGTTTTCTTGTTTATGAGGGGGGATGGGGGAGTGGGGGGGGGGAGGGGTCGGCGGAGTGGAGGGTATTTGTTTATCTTTCTTTGGTTGTGCGGTCATTACACTCAGAGTTTAGTGATGATCCCTGCAGCCCAACAGTGCTGATTGTATTTTTAACCTGAGATCTTTCTTACTTTTTCATTCAGACTTTGCCGGAAATTGAATGGGGAAAGCATATAAGGGTCATTTTAGATGTTGGCTGCGGTGTTGCTAGCTTTGGTGGCTATTTGCTGGATAAAAATGTCATTACTATGTCGTTTGCACCAAAGGACGAACATGAGGCTCAGATACAGTTCGCACTCGAGCGTGGGATTCCCGCTACTCTCTCAGTCATTGGAACTCAAAAGCTGGCATTTCCCGATAATGCTTACGATATGATTCATTGTGCAAGATGCAGGGTTCATTGGGATGGAGATGGTAATCGCTAATTCCAAATTTCCAATCCTATCAGCTATATTGTTTTACTTGGTAATCAATTTCAAAAATCGCAGGAGGAAAACCATTGATGGAACTAAACAGGATACTTAGGCCCGGAGGTTTTTTCGTGTGGTCAGCAACGCCAGTTTATCGGGACGACGAAAGGGATAAGAAAGTCTGGAAAGGTTGTTAACTCATTGATAAATTCATTCTGTTTGTTGTCAATAAATTTTATCGAAAATCTATGTGAAGGACAATAAACCAAAGAGCTGCAAATGTAAATCTTCTTGAAGTGAGTTTGTTATTCTAAGTGGCGCTTTACTTTCCTTCTCGTTGCAGCTATGGTTTCACTGACTGAAGCAATATGCTGGAAAGTGGTGAAGAAGACCTTTTTTGACTCGGCTGGAGTTGGGCTAGTTATATATCAAAAGCCAGTTACATCTTCCTGTTATGATAATCGCAAAGAAAATAATCCACCCCTATGTGACCAGAACAATAGACCAAATAGTTCATGGTATGCTCAATACATTGAGTATCATTATATCCTTAACTTTATCACATGGTCATCGTTCCGCCTTAATCATCTTTTTTATGTCCTATGTCCAGGTATGCGCCTCTTGACAATTGTCTTGTACCACTCCCGACAAGCAGCATTGGTAATACATATGAGTGGCCTGCACCCTGGCCCCAGAGGCTCAACAATAAACCTCAACGCCTCTCCCTAAAAACAGATGCTGAAGAGGTTTTCGACGAGGACACAAAACACTGGGCAGCACTGGTGTCGGATGTTTACATAGGCGGCCTTGCTATAAATTGGTCAAGCGTGAGGAACGTGATGGACATGAATACCGGTTATGGAGGGTATGAGAGTTATATGTTGGAATCGCTTTATCTTGTGTGCTTTATTTTTTCTGCTCATTATCTTGGGGCATTTTCCATGGTAATTACAGGTTTGCCTCGGCAATAATTGATCGACCCCTATGGGTAATGAATGTCGTTCCCATCACTGGGCCAGATACTCTCTCCATTATCTTTGATAGAGGGCTGATTGGTATGTACCACGACTGGTGCGAGTCCTTCAATACCTATCCTCGGACATATGATCTTCTACATTCCAGCTTCCTCTTCGGAAATTTAACTCAAAGGTTCAATACATACCTTCTCATTTCTATTAACGATCTTTTTTTAATATGAACGACACAGCTATTTTAGTTTCATTCCTTTTAGCTTGCTTGCTTTTTTAAGTATCCTCATTCCATTAAGAGGTATCTAGAAGCGGATTGAGCGTATATATTATGAGTTCAACCGAACCCAATATTTCCAACACAAAATATTAAAATATAGTGAAAAACCATGAAAAAGGACAGCCTGGTGCCCTAAGCTCTCGCTATGTGCGGGGTCCGAGGAAGGGCCAAACCACAAGGGCCTATTATACGCAGCCTTACCCTGCAGCAAGAGGCTGTTTCCACGGCTCGAACTAATGACCTTCTGGTTACATGGCAGCAACCAAAATTTCAACTAAATATTGTATATTGAACTTGTAATTTTGAAAGTACAACGAGTTCAGTACTAAGAACCTTAGAGGTTGAACGCATTAAGTTTAAATTCTGAATCCACCTCTGCTGATATCCTAAATTTTCTCACGAGGTGATCTTTTTGGTCTTTTTATATCGCAGATGTGACCTCGCGGAAGTTGTCGTGGAGATGGATAGAATACTGAGACCGGGCGGATTTCTTTTAGTTCAGGACACAATGCAGATGCTTAACAAGCTTAGCTCGATTTTACGTTCGCTGCATTGGTCAGTAACTCTGCATCAAGAGCAGTTTCTTGTTGGTAAGAAAGGCTTTTGGCGTCCAAATAAAAAAGTCAGAATATGAAACGCATAGCTATTTTCCCTTTGTATATTTATATGCAGCTATTTATCTCTTTTATGCATACAAAAGGAAAAAAGAACACAGTTCTCAAATCAAAGCAAGTTTTGTTGTAATGTATTTCAATAGAATTCATTCTTTCCCTCAAGAAACTATCCAAATTTGGAAACGAAGACTTTATATTGGTCAAGAGAACAGGAAAGATTTGAAAATGAAAGTTTATTATTTGTTCAGAAATATGTATGGTTACATATTTTATCACTTGTGATTTAGATATATAAAATTAAGAAGAAAAAAAGTTATATAAATAAGAGTAAGACTAAGTGTTACGTAATTTTGGTGTTATGTAAACTATAGGATTAAAATTCTAAAGTAAATGCTATTTTAAAAGTAGACTGCCACAAAAGATGCACCATAAGCTTGCCCGTAGTGTACTACTCCACTAATCGAGCTCATTCAATCTTGGATCAATTAAGACTTTATTTGGTTGTAATATAGGCTACGGGACGGGTAGGATATATTTAGATATAAGAGTGACTACACCTCCTTAAGCACTTTAATACATACATTTCAACATTTAAACCCCATACTTATGTCAAACCAAAATTCCACCTTCACATCAATGTAAATTACCCCATTATTCTTTAAGCACACTTACGTCAAGAGCCATCACTTATTAAGAATTTTTTTTTTCCACAACAATCCAACTATATATTTTTTTTTTTCAATTCAAGTGGCTCTTCCTTTTTCAAAACAGTGCACCTTTCTCCTTATTCAATTAGTTCCACTCAAAAGCCAAAGCAACCACCCCACACTTTAACTTTTACAAAGTTCATAACAATTCAAGTGCTCATGAGAGGTGAAAAGGTTCAAATAGATGATTAATTCAAACAACTGGGTAAGGCTTGTAATGTGGTTGCCAAAGAAAAAGGATTATAGGCTCAAAGAGGTTAACTACGATACATAACAATTAGGTGGGTAAAATATACATATCTGGCTCAACAAGAAAACACCTATATCACTTCCAAGACTGAACAACACTACTATTTCGCTTTGCAAACACACAGGGCAAGTTCTAGGCATCAAATGCAATGCACTGAATAATGCAAAACCTTACACACACATGGCACATAACTCACTCAGGATTGGATTCATAGACACTCTAGTCAAAGCAGTTAAGCAAAGTTAAGATAATACAATTTAAGGTACTTCTACAAGAGTCAAAAACTGAGCACAAGCGTCACAACCAAAGTACTCACTATTCTCAAGGCATAACCAAGTCAAGAGATACTGCTTCAATTCAAAGCACAACACAATGGCTCCTATTCCTAAAAAAAAAACTAACAACACCCGGTTCAAATAAAACCCTTGGAAAAGAACTGTGGCCTAAAGAAAAACCAAGGGGGAGTTAACTACACTACCCAAAACAAAACAAAAAATCTTTTTGGTATTTTCTCTAGACTTACTTCCCTCAAGAAAATTGTCTAAAGGATCCGTCATCAGGAAGAGTTTACATATTTCATTTTTTTTAATTATTCAATTAAACTAACACAATTAAAATATCATAGAAAGTCACACAGATAATCTCCTCACCCCACACTTAAAATTGTACATTGTCCCCAATGCACACCATACTAATAAGAGGGTAAAAGAAACTCCCTGGTAGGCCAAAGGCCGAAGCACTAGCAGCTCATGGGGTACCAAGGCTTCTCCCAAGCTTGGTCCTTCGTGCGGGTACCTCACACTTAGTTCCAACCATTTGGTTTGCTGTTGCATCCTTCCAATACCTTTGCTTTCCATGCTCCTAGAAAAAGAAAAAAAATTCGCCACTTGGATGATATGAACTGGGCACCTAGCTTGGAATCAAGCTTGTGACCTCGAGCGATCGGGGGTGGTAAGTTGATGATCGAGCCAAGCTTTAAGTACTTCATTTTGCACTTCTTGGCTTTCATGTGAGGAATGTCATTTTGCCTCCTTGTTCCCTCAAATTGTAAGATGAATGGTTGTTGCCTTTCCTCCTTGCAATCCCTCATTGAGTCGTGTAGATCAATTCCCATATCACCACACGAGTCCAATGTTAAAAAATGCTTGGAATGCGACTTCAAACCTTCATTTTGCAATTTTTCTCGGATTTTGACATCCTCTTTTTCCCCCGGGTTAGAGTCAATCTCAACCAAATTTTCATTTACACCGGTTGACTCTAATCCTATTTTTTTCTCGGCATCATTAACACTCATGGAGTCGGTTGGCGGATGTTCAATTCTTGAATCCTCAAAGTAACGCTCACTTTCTTCCTCGGAATTGGACTCTTCTTGGTTTTGATCAAGTGCCAAGGAAAGATTTTCGGCTTCCACATCTAAGGAAAGTTCTTGGCTCTCATTAACTTCCGAGGCTTTTTGGACCTCTAAAGCTTCAAGCATTTCTCCCATTTGTGAGTAACACCTTTCAAGTGCCAAGTCATTTCGGAGACTATTTCCCAAAAGCTCCTCCAAGGCACTTTGTTCTTTGTTTCCTCCTTCAAGTAAACACTCCAACGTGAGCTTGAACTCTCCATTTCGGCCATGCTCAACTTCTTCAACTCCCATGTCCCTATAATTTTCATCACAAAAAGTAGAATCATCATAGTGGGGGCTTGGGGAAGGGAAGGACAAATAAGGACAATCATCCCAATGACCATTTTGAAAACCACACTTATCGCAAATACTCCACTCATGGGTTTGAGATTGTGCGCACAATCCACCCTTGGGAGAATTTAGACAATTTTGCCACGAGTGTGATCCTCCACAATAAGGACAAGGGTCATCAAAGTATGAACAACTACCATCCGACCAATTTTCATTATATGATGCCATTTTTCAAAACTAAGAAAATAAACACGAATAACAATAAAAATAGACCAAGGTAAGAAAAATTAATTACACAAATATTCACAAGTTGGTTATAGAGAAAACTGACTACACTAAGAATTTTTGTACTTCTTTCAGTTGTAATTGATAACACCATTAATTCCCCGGCAACGACGCCAAAATTTAATCACGCACAACTATGCCTTATAAAAGGACACGCGGACGTTGCAAATATAACCTGAGTATTTAAGCCCAGAGTCGAATCCTCAGAGAATTAACCTATCAATTACTTTTGTTGGATTTACTAAATTCTTTATAATCAACTTCCCCAAACGTTGTAAAGAATAGTTGATGGTATTTCTAATAACTAAGATTGAAATTAAATAAACAGCTTTAAACTAAATATGCTTGGGTTGTAAACAATAATGAGAAGGTTCTAAGGTAGTGATTTCCCCTATTGATGGAATCCCTTCCGGTTATGTTTCATATAGATTCACCAAACCATCTCTATCAATCATGAGCACTCCTTTTACCGTAAATCTCTCCCGAGAAATCACGATAATTTACTAGACGCACTCTCCCGAGATACGCTAGCTGACTTTGTTTATTACAGCTCACTTTAGATTGCACCCAAGGCTTCGTTATCCCTAATCCCGCCTTTAAACCCGCAGTTATAGATCCCTCTTATACTTTGGGAGTGGTGTTGTTCAACAATTACCTAAATATGCACTCTCTTCCGAGTTATGCACACTAAATAGGCACAGCTAATTGAGGATCCTGTCAATTAACTACAACAAACACGTAGTTGAACAAATAGAGATTAACTGGCAAACTATATTAACATAATCAAGAAGTTCATCCTTCAATAGGTTCCATCAAAACCTTAGACTAAAGTATTTAGCTACTCATTAAAATAACAAAAATCACAAAAGAATTCATATTCAAAGGTAAAAGAACAAAGAAGAAGATTAAAGATTGATGCCCAATGATCCTCCTTGCCTCTTGCCCTTCCTTATGATGTTTTTCACTTCCAAAAATCCTTCTCCTCCTTTCTTGGCCGGCTTCCTTCGTTTAATATAGGGTTTAGGGCTTAAAATTCCGTATTTTGCACTTTGGTCCCTGAATTTTACGCGTCCTGCCGCGGTCCTACCGCGGTTACGCCAGGACCGCGGCCAGAGTGGCCTTCAGAATCTGCAGCAGTGTTCTGCTGCGGTCCTACCGCGGTTACGCCCTGTTCCGTTTGGAATTTGGAAAAACGTAAAACATGAAAGTTGTAGCCCTTTGAGTTAGCTTTCCAACCATATATTGTGGAGTCCAAATGGAGTTCTGAGCAAAAAGTTATGTCTATTTTACTAGACAGCGCAACATGCCTCCTCGAGTCTTCGTTCGTACTTAATTATCAAATTTGACCCCCGAATACGATCCCGGCTTAATTCCTTGGGCTTTTACTCAGACTTCAAAGCTCCAAATCACTTGAATTCATTCCATAACATCTATATATCTCGAAATCACTCCTACAAGGCATAAAACACACCGTTAGTGCAAAACACTAGCGATTAAAGCGCAAACTCAACTAAAGTGCAGTAAATTAGAGTGTAATAAGCTACTAAAATATGTAATTATAGTCTATCATCATAGACCAAAAAGAATTTGTTTTTCTACGGCAACTGGAACAGTAATGACACAAGCGAGCAGAATAAGATCACCTCTTGTATCAACACATCCTTCCTTATTCAATGAACAAATCAAATTTTATATTTTTTAATTACAATACAAATTTTGACAAGAATATTTAATTTGTTATGTCCGCAGTGTATAATTTCCACGGATACATTATTACCAAACTAATAATACTAACCGATGATAGCATCATAACAGAGGTCTAAGAGATTTTTCATTAAAGTTTTTAGTAAATTGACAAATCTAATCGACCATTAATTTTATTTGCCACTACGTTGAAGTGGTAAAAATAGCATGGGCTAGTCAGTTTTCAGAATGGTCATTCAAAAATAGCCAGCTTTTGTAAAGTCATCGAAAAATAACCATTATTTTGCTGCAAGACGGAAAATTCCAGCACCTGTGTATGAACTTCCAGCATATTATGCTGGAACTCCAACACGCGGAAAGTTCAATATACTGGAGTATTTTCCCGGATTTTGAACAGTGTTTTCGTTCAGATTTATCGTTACATGAAAAATGGCTAAATTTCGATTATTTTTAAAACTGTGGCTATTTTTGAATGACCACTTGTAAATATGGCTATTTTTAAATCTCTCCCGTCGAAGTGTTATGCACGTCCAGGGACCTTTCTAAGGGCCTGTGCTTGTTCAAACATCCGTACATAAAATTAAAATAACATATAATAGGTAATTGCACGTAACTTTATTTAATAAACATTAATTGATAACATAGTAAAACTGGTACTAATTTACTATCATATATTAAAATATACTCTTAGCGTAAACCATTTCTGCATTGCCAGTGTACTTAAATCCTTATTAATAAACAGATTAGTCGAACCCTAGAGCTGTTCATTTGGATCGGATATCCGAAATCCGAACCGATCCGTTCACTTTCAGATTTCGGATTGGATCGGATTTCGGATTGTGTTTATTAAAATTTCGGTTCGGATCGGATTCGGATTGGTATAATTTTAGTACGATCCGATCCGAAATCCGAAATTACTAAGGCATGTATAAATACTAACCTTTAATTTCGGATAATTAGTACTTCCTTTACATTTTCCTCCAAGTTACAATTGATGGATTTAGCTATATTGGCAGCATGGTACTCTCATAATTGCAGAAACATGAATTTTTCTTACTGTATTGCCTCTTTTACAAAGAAAATATACATATGAGTTTGCAACTTTGAGACATACTAATCCGATCCGATCCAAACTTTAAAATCCGATCCGATATTAATTCGGATCGGATTCGAATTGCGTTTTCTAGAATCCGAAATCCGATCCGAAATGTGCTAAATCCGATCCGATCCATGCACCGCCCTAGTCAACCCCTTTAACTTAAAGTTCATCAATTATTATACTCAAACTTACAAACTTGAGAAAATGGTCATCACGTTAGCAACCAATCTAGGATGAATCTTCCAACTTTAACGAATACAGTTAGTAGTCTTCACGTCAGTGATACAACAAAATCAAAAACAGACTAATGCCAATAACTATATATATAAATCATCTCAATTCCCTCAACATCATCAAGCAAACATTCCAAAACTCACATAATAATCTCTTCCACATCTTTCCAAAAAAATGGAAATTAAATTCCAAGTTATCCTAATCGTCTTCTCCCTCCTTCTTGCACTGGCATTACCATTGACATTCGCGTATGCTCATGTCCCGGCCAAGCCAATGGAGACTACTGTAAACATGGTGATCGAGGGTATGGTTTATTGCCAAAGTTGCGATAACTACGGATCATGGTCATTATCAAAAGCCAAGCCAATTGCAGAAGCTAAAATTAGTGTCATATGCAAAAACTACAAGAAAAGAGTAAACTTTTACAAGGCATTTGAAACAAATGAATATGGTTATTTCTATGCAGAGTTACAAGGTTTTGAAATGGGACATTCTTATTTAGACCATCCTTTACATTCATGTCGTGTGAAATTGGTCTCTTCTCCTTTAGAAACATGCAATGTTTTTAGTAACATTAACAATGGACTCAATGGTGCAAAACTCAGATTTGAAGACAAGACAATTGACAGAAGTGATTACAAAGCTGTAATTTATACTGCTGGTCCTTTGGCTTTTCGACCAACTTATTGCCCACCTAAATAATCTTAACTTATAATTTGACTTCAACCACAAAATTTTGTGCTTTGATCTTATTACAAAAGTCCAATGTCTTTTACAAGAGTTTGTACTATGATTTTTGTCCTTTGTACCGAACAACCTAAACTGTAAGATATTGTTGTCCTGTGTACCAAACAACCTAAATTGTATGATATTCTTGCTTTTTGTTATATTTTTTTCTTCATAATTAATTACTGAAATGTTTCTCCACCGCGCCTTCCTTCCCGTTACCTCTATTCCAGGATGTGCAACTCTATAAATCTCAATAAGTACTTGTTGCACGCATGGGCGAACGTAGTTTTCAACCGGTGGGTTCAATTGAACTCATAATTTTCGACGAATAAAAATTTATATATAAAAATTGCAAAAATAGTAAATATGAACCCATAACTTCAAAAATATAATGGGTTCGGTGCTAAAAACCTTGAAAGTTGAACCCATGGGATTTAAACCCGGATTCGCCTCTACTTGTTGGAGAGAACTAGAGATGGAAGTACTAGGATAAAATAACAAAAGTAGCCCCTTATGTTTGGGATAGGTTCAAAATGGTCCCTTAAATATAGTTTGAGCAACTTTGATCGCCGTCCAAATAAAATTGACAGTAGGTATCTGTGTATATATGTTTCCAAATTTCTGGAACATAAATAGTTTGATCTTGAAGGATATTTAAAGGATTAGCTGCCTCATCTCCCTCTTTATTTCGACAGTACAATATTAACTTACTTCATATTTTGGAATTCACCTTTTGAATTGACGTTGGCGATTTACTATTCATCATGTACTCAAGATTTATTAAGACTATTGAATTGTGTATTGTATTTATCTTTATAATAGTGCTGAGCCAGCATCTTTAGCTTTAGTTAGCTAGTAACGTTAGTTAGTTAGTGTTAGTATTGTGATTAGTTAGTCCATAGCTTTGTATATATGTTGAACAGTGTTAGTTACATTCCATGTAATGTTCATTTCACAGCTTAATCAACTTTCAGCAGCTCCCCTTTTATCTCTCTCTTAGAGCTTCTTCTAGAAGCTTCTGTATCCTCCATTGGAGGGGATTCAGAGCTCGTTTCACACTTGAAATCTCAAAATGGTATCAGAGCGGAGGTTCTATCAGTGACCACGCTTCATCTCGTTCTACTATTTCTGATCATCGAGTAATCTAGGTTTCTTTTTGTTTTCTTCATCAATCACAATTTGGGGAAAACTTGAATCGGTCACATGCAGTGATGATTCGTCGACGAATAGAAGAAATCTCAACTATACGAAGACCGATTCAACTATTTTTCAAGAAATTTCCATGGCGATTACAGAACAGACTGATGAGACAACCACAACGGCGGCGACACAGACGATAATCGATGCTGGTAGCCCTCTTTATATACATCCTTCTGATAGCCCAGGTTCTACACTAGTTCCAGTTCCATTTGACGGAATCGAATATCGTTCCTGTAGAAGGAGCGTACTTAGAGCTCTTTCAGTGAAAAACAAATTAGGTTCCATCAACGGAGATAGTAAGAGACCTGATGTAGCGTCTCCACATTTTCGTTAATGGGGAAGGTGCGACGATATGGTCACCTCGTGGATCTTAAACTCTTTGTCAGAAGACATAACTGACAGTGTTGAATATGTAAACTACTCTGTTGAGCTGTGGAAGGAGCTGGAGGATCGATATGATCAGACGAACGGGGCTAAGCTGTACCAAATTCAGAAAGAAATTAATGATTTGAGTCAGGGCATACTTGATATCACTGGCTACTACACAAAAATGAAGAAACTCTAGGAAGAATTGAACACTCTCGGTGTCAAAACTCATTGTAGCTGTATGTGCACTTATGGAGCGAAAGAAAGCATGCATAAGGCAGAACAGGATAGAAGGTTGATACAATTCTTAATGGGACTCAATGAAGTATTTACGGTTGTTCGAGGAAGCATACTTATGATGAATCCCTTGCCAAACATGGCACATGCATTTGCTCTTCTAATACAAGAGGAGAAACAGAGGGAATTTAGACCAAGGAATTAACTGAATGTTGATTCCACAACATTGAGTGTCAACCTAGGAGGAAGAAATTTCAAGACAAACTACTCAACTGGCTCGACCCTTCTGCGACTATTGCAAACGACAAGGTCACACTAAAGACAAGTGCTATAAGCTCCATGGATACTGATCACGCCCAACTCTAGTCCTAAAAAGGATAAGCGGTCGCCGCAAATATACTTCTTCCCTTAATGAGACAAGCACCATGCGCAGCATGCAAAGAAAAGGCTGGTCACTGTCTAACAATTGGTATAGTGCTTCCATGCCTCCCATTCCAGTACCTGATCCTCCTCCAATACCAAGACCACCACCCAGTCCAGACTCATCTAACAACAGTGCTTCTAGCATTGCAACCGACTTCTTTATTAAAGGAAGTTCAATCCAGTTTCCATCAGCATCTTTTTCCAATGCAGAATTCCAAGCTTCCCAACCACTGCCACCACCACCAATTACTGAGGTGTTTGAGGGAAGGCCAACTCCATACCATAATCGACTCCTGTATTTCCACCCCTCAGCTAAATCCAAGGCACAGCTGCCATATGACACAAATGCGCAAGAAACAGATTCATAAGGTTCAGCTGCTGCTGCTGCAGCGAGTCGTTCCATAACAGTTGCAGATATCTGTCCATTAGGATCGGCCATTGATGCAAGAACCTAGTAGAGATCAGCAATTACTCAGTAAACTACGTCCAATGAAGACAACAACAACAAACCCAGTGTAATCCCTAAGTTATAATATTAAGATTTTTACGTCTAACTAATTAACTAACAATTTAAAGTAGTAAATTGAAAACTAAGGATACTAAAGGTTGGAGAAAAGATTAGGAGGTCTAGAGTTATGATTTTCCCAATTGTCGGAATTCTTCCCGCTACGTCTTCAATAATTTCGCCTAAGTATTCTCTACTGATCGTGAGTACTCTGAGTGTCGTAGCACTCTCTCGAGCAACTACCACAATTTACTAGATGTATTCTCTCGAACTACACTAGCTAGCACTAATTCACCGCTCACTATGATCGCACCAAGGTTTCGTTATCTCTAATCCCATCTTTAAACCCTCCGTATTGATCTCTCACATACGTTAGGAGTGATGTTATTCAACAACTACCTAAATATGTACTCTCTCTCGAGCAGTACACACTAAATAGGCAAGGTCAATTGATGGTCATTCAATCAGCAACAACAAACACGTAGTTGAACAAGTAGAGAAATCCAACGGCTTAATTATATAAAAATATAACAAGAATTCATCCTACAAAAGGTTCCATCAAAACCCTAGATAACAAATTAGTTATTCATAATAGTATGCATAACTACAATACTAGAATTCATAACCAATAATGAAAATAGGAAGAAGGAAGTAAAAAACTCGTAGAAGAATTCTCCGCCTTGCTCCCAGTGTGTTCTTGCCTCCTTAGGCTGAATCCCCAGTCTTCTTAGCCTCATTAGGTCGAATCTGTGTTAAAACTATGTCAAAGGTGCTCAAAATACCATTTTTCCATGTATATATACCAAGTAGGGTCGGGCCCAAACAATTATACCTTCTCCTACGTGAAAAGGGACACTTTTACATGTCAGGACGTCCGGGGCCGCGGATTCAACCGCGGATTTGGCCGATTTCTGCCTCACATCTGCGGCCAGTGCGCGTCTGCGCACTTGTCGCGCATTTTTCACCCTGTTCTGTTTGGAATTTGGAAAAATGTAAGACATGAAAGTTGTAGCCCTTTGAATTATCTTTCAAACCACATATTTAGAAGATCAAATAGAGTTATTAGAGAAAAGTTATGTTCATTTTACTAGTAAGTGCGCAATATGCCTACTCGATTCTTCGTTTCATTGCTCTATCAACCGTTGATCTCCGAATACGATCCCGGCTTAATTCCTTGGGCTTTTACTCAGAATTCAAAGATCCAAATCATTTTAATTCATTCCATAACATCTACATAGCTCAGAATCACTTCTACAAGGCATAAAACACACAATTTGTGCAAAACACTAGCGATTAAAGCTCAAACTCAATTAAAGTGCAGTGAATTAGAATATAATAATCGACTAAAATACGTAATTATAGCCTATCATCAACACCCCATGCTTAAACCATTGCTCGTTCTCGAGCAATCAAACTACAACTCACCCACTTACTCTAACATAAAGGTCACTGACATTACCTTTCTTTCATGAATCAAGTACCATCAAACAACAAAAGAGAGTAGTTCCACACAATAAAATTTAAGAACACTTAGGAACTCAAGATAGAAAGAACTCACTCACTCTCAGAAATAACATTCAGATGCACCATAGGCTTGCCCGTATTGTTCTACTCTACTAATCGAGCTCATTCAGTCTAGGATCAAGTAGGACTTTATTTTTGTTGTAATGTAGGTTGCGGGACGGGTATGATACATTTATGTATAAGAGTGACTACACCTCCCTAAGCACTTTAATACATATACTTTAACATTCAAACCCCATACTTATGTCAAACCAAACTCCACCTTCACATCAATGTATATTACCCCATACTTCTTCAAGCACAATTACATCAAGAGTCACCACTTATCAAGGAATATTTTTTCTTTTCACAGCAATAAAACTATGTTTTCCTTTTCTTTTCTTTTTTTCAATTCAAGTGGCTCTTACTTTTTCAAAACAGTGCACCTTTCTCCTTATTTCATTAGTTCCACTCAAAAGCCAAACCAACCACCCCACACTTTAACTTTTACAAAGTTCATAACTATTCAAGTGCTCATGAGAGGTTAGAAGGTTCAAATAGATGGTTAATTCAAACAAACGGGCAAGGCTTGTAATGTGGTTGCCAAAGAAATAGGATTACAGTCTCAAAGGGATTAACTACGATACATAACAATTAGGTGGGTAAAATATACATATCTGGCTCAATAAAGAAACGTCTATACACTTCCAAGACTGAACAAAACTACTATTTCGCTTTGCAAACGCAAAGGTAAAGTTCTAAACATCAAATGCAATGCACAGAATAACACACAAACCTCACACACACATGGCACATAACTCACTCAGGATTGGTTTCATCAAGACACTCTAGTCAAAGCAGTTATGCAAAGTTAAGCTTATACAATTTAAGGTACTTATACAAGAGTCACTGAGCCTAGGCATAACAACCAAAGTGCTCACTATTCTCAAGGCATAACAAAGTCAAGAGTGCTTCAATTCAATTCATCTCACACTGGCTCCTACTCCTAAAAAAATAAAACTAACTATACCCGGTTCAAACAAAACCCTTGGAAAAGAACCGCGGCACAAAGAAGAGCCGGAACTCCAAGGAGAATGTCAAAACGTGAGTCTTTCAAAGGAGCAGTATGGACAAATTGTCAGCTTGTTGCAGCATTTTCAGATAGGAAACACCGTAGAGAATTCAGCAGTGCAAACATGTCTAGTGGAGCATTAGTAAACTTTGCAGGTATGATTGCTTGCACTTCTTCAATTGATTTTGATAATCCATCATGCAAGTGTTTTAGTAAAAAAGTTGAATTATGGATATTAGATTCCGGGGCATCACACCATTTGACTTTTAATAGAACTCACCTACAAAATACAGTAAGCCTGCCATATCCTCTATTAGTTAAACTTCCAAATTGTTACAAAGTCAAAGTAACTGAGATTGGAAATGTATTCCTAACACCTAAAACTGTCCTATATAAAGTCTTGTTCATTCCATCTTTCAAGTTTAACCTAGTGTCTCTCAGTTCCCTAGCAGTACATCTCAAATGCATTGCATCATTCTCTGACACTTCATGTCAACTGCAGGCCTCTTCACTGAAGAGGCCTCTAGAGATTGGTAAGTTGTTTGATGGGTTGTACTTTCTCTGTTCTAAGTGCCTAAAGAAAGGTAGTCTCAAACAAAACTGTGATCCTTCTTGTTTTTCTGTTCACACTGATGATGTAAATACTATGAACCGTCTATCCCACTCATACAATTCATTCCCTATTGTAAATAATTCCATCTACAATAGTGATAATAAAGATAGTGTTTCTGGTTTGCTTTCTAATTCATCTCTTAGTGATAATGTGGATCTGTTGTGGCATTTCGGACTTGGTCATGTAGCCTTAAGTAAAATAAAGGGATTCCTACTATACCTGCAACCTTTTCCACTAAACAACCTTTCATGTGCAACATTTGTCCTATGGCCAGACAATCTAGATTTTCTTTTCCCCAAAGAACAACTGATACTACTGAAATTTTTGAAGTACTCCATGTGGATCTGTGGGGTCCCTATCATGTGTCCACACACAACAATTTCAAGTACTTCCTAACTCTGGTAGATGAATACTGTAGGTCCACTTGGACACATCTCTTACGCTGCAAGAGCAATGCCCTACAAATAATAAAGGCTTTTGTAAGCATATTGGAGAAGCAATTCAAAACAACCATTAAATGTATAAGGTCTAATAATGGTTTAGAGTTCACTAGCAATGAGGCAACTTCTTTCTTTCAATCCAAAGGAATAAATCACCAAAAGACATGCCCCTACACACCACAACAGAATGGAGTGGTGGAAAGAAAGTATAATATCTCCTTGAAGTAGCCAGGGCACTGCTTTTTCAATCCAAATTTCCATTGAGATATTGGGGAGAGTGTATACTTACAGCAACATTCCTCATCAATAGGCTTCCAACTACTCCTCTAAAGAACAAATGCCCATTCGAGCTCCTATATAAAAGAAGCCCAATTACTCTCACTTGAGTAGTTTTGTGTGTCTATGTTACTCCACTATACCAAAACCTCTCAGAGATAACTTGAACCAAGAACTACCCCACATGTGTTTGTAGGATATACTTTTGGCACAAAGGGGTACAAGGTGCTAAGTCTGGCCACTAAGAAAATACACATTTCCAGAGATGTTTCCTTCTATGAGTCAATCTTTCCCTTCATTGTCAATACTACTACAACTAGCATTCTAACCTATTTTTTCTAATGCACCATTCACTGATAATCCACCTAACCACACTGATACTTATATATCCCGCAACATCAGTAATCAGGAAAACATCAATTCCCCAAGTCCTGATCCATCACTTGCTACCTTCTCACCTGTATCTTCTTCATATGAGCCACAGGTTCCAATAGAACAACTACAGGACATGGTTTCACCCCAACAATCACTAGAAGAACCACTGGGTTTTAGAAGATCTGATAGGGAACACAAACTCCCTTCACAACTGAATGATTATGCTTGCAAGATACCAAATCTGAAATCTAACACTAACTTCTCCCTACATGCCATGTTCTATCATAATAATCACATTGCATCTGATGCCCTACATCCTGATAGTGAGCGCATTGTAAAGAAATTTGCAACGATAGAGAACAACTTCATATGAAAAAGCTGATATGTACCATGCATGGCAAAGTGCCATGTCACGGGAGTTTGAAGCTTTATATGCTAATAGCACATGGGAACTATTCCCTTTACCTAAGGGAAAACAAGCTATTGGGTGTACATGGGTGTATAAAGTCAAACATAGAGCAGATGGCGGTGTAGAAAGATACAAATCAAGGTTAGTTGTTAAGGGGTACACTCAACAGGCTGGTGTAGACTATACAGAGACCTTCTCTCCAGTGGTCAAGATGACCACTGTCAGGTCCCTCATTGCCATAGCAGCAAAGAAAAAATGGCAAATCTCACAATTAGATGTAAACAATACATTTCTTCATGGAGATTTGCATGAGGAGGTGTATATGCAGGCTCCCCCAGGCCTTGAAGTGCACTCTCCAGGGTTAGTGTTCAAGTTGAACAAGTCCCTTTATGGACTAAAACAGGCAAGTAGACAATGGTATGACAAGTTGACTGAAATCCTATATTCAAGAGGGTATACGCACTCCATGCATCACTACTCTTTATTCTACAGAAAACCAAACTCTTCTATTGTTTTTGTAGCAGTGTATGTAGATGATGTGTTGCTCACAGGGACTGACTCTGAAGAAATTAACCAGCTTAAGGCCTTCCTACATGTCAAGTTCAAAATTAAAGATTTAGGGCAATTACATTACTTCCTAGGACCGAAAATCCTCTACAAGCCATATATCATTATCATTTCACAAAGAAAGTTTATTTTGGACTTGTTGAAGGAATATGAGTGTCTTCACTCTCCAGCTTTGACTTCTCCCCTTGACTCTACAGTCAAATTAAAAGCAAAAGAGGGAAACCCATTATCTGATCCTACTTTCTACAGAAAGCTGATTGGAAAATTAAACTTTCTTACTAACACTAGATTAGACATAGCATATGGAGTTCAACATCTCAGCCAGTTTATGCAAGATCCTAGGGAGACCCACTTACAGGCAGCCTATCACATGCTAAGGTACTTGAAAAAGATCCCACTCTGGGCCTATATTTCAGTAATGAGGATGATTTTTCACTAGCTGCGTATTGTGACTCTGATTGGGCAGCCTGCCCTGATTCTAGAAGATCAGTGTCTGGTTATATTGTGTTCCTAAGGGGAAGCCCTATTAGTTGGAAATCCAAGAAACAAGATACTATATCCCTTTCCTCACCAGAGGCAGAATACAGAGCTCTTAAAAAAGTTATTTGTGAACTTGTTTGGCTATCTAGGTTGCTTGAAGAACTTACTGTGCCAACTGATTTGCCAACACATGTACATTGTGATAGCCTTTCTGCTTTGCACATTGCTAGAAATCCCGTGTTTCATGAAAGGACTAAGCACATTGAAGTAGATTGCCACTTCAGGAGGGGCTCATCTCTTTGTATCACATTGGTACAGGCCAGCAGCTTGCAAATGTGCTTACCAAAGCCTCACTGGGATCAAACATTGTTTTGTACTTGGCAAGTTGGGTGTGATTTCCTCACATCCAACTTGAGGGGGGTATTAAGACTATTGAATTGCGTATTGCATATATCTTTGTAATAGTGCTGAGTCAGCATCTTTAGTTTTAGTTAGCTAGTAACATTGGTTAGTTAGTTAGTATTAGTATTGTGATTAGTTAGTCCATAGCTTTGTATATATATTGAACATCGTTAGTTACATCCAATGTAATGTTCATTTCACAGCTTAATCAACTTTCAGCAACTCCCCTTCTCTCTCTCTCTCTCTCTCTCTCTCTCTCTCTCTCTCTCTCTCTCTCTCTTCGAGCTTCTTCTAGTAGCTTTTGTATCCTCCATTGGAGGGGATTCAGAGCTCGTTCCACACCTGAAATCTCGACAAGATTGCTATTACTACCCAAAGTTTAACTGCTTTCTTAGTTTCGATCTTTTTTATCTTGTTGCTATTCCTATTTGTTATCGTTACTTTTTCCCTCAGTTCTCCAGCCGGAGTGTCTATCAAAAACAGCCTCTGCCCTTCCAGGGTAGAGGTAAGGTTGCATATATCTTACCTTCCCCAAACCCTACTTGTGAAAAATTACTTGATTTGTTGTTGTTGCTGCATGTACTCAAGAGTCTCACTCATTTTCCTTAATGGGAAATCTACAATTGTTTATGGAGTTCTATCAGCTGTTGTTCGTGCTCCTGTATGTTGTCAATTGTCTGCTAGAATTAATGAATTATCTTGTTAGCACTTTGGAAGTTTCACTAGTGCCTAATGGAATACTAGAAGTGGCAATTTAGGAAATTCATGGATTATTATGTGGTAAGTGGAAGAGGAAATGAATAATTTTGGAGGGAAGTGGTGACTAGATCTTATCTAACAACATTTTCAACGTCAAGGTAATTTTTTCTTTTTTTCCAAATTCTAATGTCTCGTTTTTCTTAGGAGTCGTTTTCAGTCGCGAAGTAGGCCATCTTTTTTTTTTCTTTTTTTAAATAAAGATTTTGTACTTTTTCTCCACAAACTCCAATATCATATAAACGAAAATAGAATCTTAAAACTCACTATCAAAGTTGTTGGAGCCTCAAAATTTAGGGCCTAAAGCAAATGCCTTACTTGCCTCACCTTTTAGAGGCCCCTTGAAACAGATAATTTTCAGGTCATTTTCTCCACAAAACCTTGCATGGTA
>NC_031993.1:3983896-4011870 GCF_001879085.1 Nicotiana attenuata
TGTCACCCAATCGATCAATCTTAGCATAAGCATAAATGAGTTCACTATCAACCTTGGGCTCCTTAGTCTTTTGCCTTACCATCAGCAGATACTTCACTAAATCATGATAAACATCTGCACCCTCTGCAGCATGAATGACATCCAAGAAATGGGTGACATCATCTGCACGAATAAATGATTCAATAGCATCACTCACTAATCCCTCTCTGAGTTGAGCTTTAGCCACCTGGCTCCAAACAGCATCTTCTTCAACTCGGAACGCAAACTCCACAGCTCGATTTATATCGCGGATGTTGTCAAGCAGAACATTGACTGCTTGAACATTCAAGTTGAACTTCTTGAAGATTGCAAAAGCTTCTTCATAGAGTTGGGCTTCAACAGCAACCTCCCCGACCGCAGGACCATCAAAATTATCAAGTCTATTGATATAGTCCATAACTCTAGATGGATCAGCTTTAATGGCTGTCAAGATAAGCAAATTCTGCAGATTAAAGTTCCCACTAAATGCCGAGTTTTGGAGCACAATCTTTTCAAGAAGCTCAATCAGTTCATGGGGAAGATCAGCAGTCATGAAAGCTTTAACAGCTGCAGATACTTGTTCTGGACTCTTGCTTTCAGGCAGAGCAGTGGACACAACTTGATCTATAAGCTGCCTTCTAAACTCGTTTTCAGGTGTAAGAACTTTCTCCCAAAGATCACCATCCATCCTCTCAACAACATACCTAAAAACATTATAATAATATGGTTTGTTCATCTTCAAAAATCTGATAAACCAACAGTTGGAGACTAACAAAAACAAACCTGGCTTGCAGTTTGAACAGAGAGTTCTTATTTGTTACATTAATAAGTTCTTCATCACATTGCCCTCTCCTATAGGCAACAACAGCAAGGGTCGGATCTCGTTTCTCACAATATTTACCCACAACACGTGAGTCATAATATGGGTTGGTCGTGAGGAAATGCTCCGGGTTGTTATTGCTATCTATGATGATCTTACCAAGAGCATTGTGTACATGCACATCTTGGCTTCCTTCACTGACAAGATGCTCCAAAAACTGTGTAAGCAGTCGGAGCCGGTTCCTGACAACCAACAGGATAAGCTTAATACAGAGATTTAACATGACAATCTTAAAATTGTTGTGACAGGGATAAACATAAACCTTTTTTCACATTCAGCCACAAGGGGCTCAACAGGAAGCAGAGAACGAACAGAAAGGATCAAGCCTTTAATAAAATCTTCAGGACACTCGTCATCTAGAAGCTGTCCCACAACTAAAGGAGCATTTCCCGGATTGACCTGTTCCATAGAGGACGAAAACTTGTAATTCACATGTTAGGAAACACTTCAATTAAGCAAGCACTACACAGAAGTCATACCAACCTTTTGAACATAACCCTCAATATATCGTAGCATATTGTTAGTGTACAGGTAGTGTGTGAGATCAGGAACAAAACCAAAGCGGTCGCAAACATTAATCAAAGGTCGGGCATCAGGAAGTTTGGCTTCCATCAAGAAGTTCTTTGTCTTTTCGGGGTCATAGAAGTTAGATTCTCTAGTCACGCGCTCAACCTCCTTGATTTGTCCAGTCCTGGCAGCTGCCTCAATATACTTAAAGTGGATATCAGGATCCTCACTGCACAAGGCCCAAAAAAGTCATTTATTGACCAACACTTAAAAATAGCCCATCCAAAATGTCCTGTCACATCAGTACACACCTGGAACTCAGATACGATCCCAAGAAGAAGTATAACCCATCATAAGACTTGAATTGCTCAAAAAGCTTAATGCAGGCATCAATACCCAACTGCTCACAATACTCTTTAGCAACCTGATATTAACGCAAGCATAATCAGGTATGCTGTTACAAGTACGTCACAATTCCCAAAGAGCAATAATGCATCATTGGTGCATATTTCTAGCAGACACTTCACAAATAATATAAGATAACACCATATGAATACCTGAACTATTATTTGAAGGTTGCCTTTGATATTGATCACCAGAAGGTCCTTCATGCACTCAAGCGCCCATTCTTGTGAGAGAGTCCCAAAGAACTCAACCAGAGCCTGAAACAAACGATATAGCTAAATAAACACCCAACAACCATCAAGAGGGAGTCAATACGATCACCGGAGCATACCAACCTGAGGCTCAATAGCATGTGTATTAACAATAACACGCTTGATATCAGGTAGTTCAGAGTAGTGCTGCAGAAACATACAAAATCAGCCAACTTGCTAGTCATATCTTAGGGGAAGTTAAAAGTCAAAAATGTTGAAAACCAGTAAACCTGCAATGCCCGAATGTAAAGACCAGCTTTTTCACAAAGTTGACCAATTCGTGGTCGATCATAATGACTGAACATTCCATTGGCTAATATAGCATCAGCCACATTTGGGAAAGTCACAAGATTGATTTCCAAGACCTGTATAGAAGAACGTTACAGCCTGAGCGAAATGTATGAGCAGAAAGATGTCTCTTTAATGAGAAGCGAGAGAAACCTTAGTCTGCAGAAAACTATGCTCTGGAAGGTCAGGTTTCAGAACATCCAACAAAAATGCTGTTGCCTCACGGATCAGGTTCCTCTGATGTCAAAAAAGAAAGAAAGAATCATCATCAGGTGGAATATTACACCTCATAAAAATTGTAAAAGGCTTCTAAACAGCAATCAGTGCATTAAACATCATTAAACAGTAAATTAACCTGAAGAAATAGGTCAGTAATTGTATTGTAATCAACAGGACAACCTCCCTCCATTTGGGACATCATGAGCGCAAAATTAACAGCACCCTGCGCATAAGACAAAAACTTATTTGACTTCATCCTCGACTAAGCACCATGTCCGATTACTGTGTTTTCATTTAGCTTAAGAAAGAAGATGCAACGTTTCCAATGTAAGAACAATATTTCGTAAGTGAGCATTGAATATGAGATACACCCTCAAAGAAAAAAAACGCATGCAAAATTTTGCACCATGTCAAAGACAATTTGATATTGAAACGATGACTTAATCCCGTTAAATTGACTGCATGAAGACTGGAGAAAGGCGACCTGATAAACATATGACTTGTAAAACCATTCCCAGCATACCTGAGGATCAGATCGAAGAATTGTTTGAAGAAGGAACAAATAGTCAGGCGTATATCCAACCTGTATCAAGAAAAAACAATGAGTTATCGAATCTCTGAATGTTCTTATATAAGAAGGATATGACACAGTCTAAAACTGGATTAAAGCTCAGAGAAATAAAAAGTAGTCAGTAATGACCACAGCAAAAGATGCATCACTAACCTGCTTCGAGTATATCAGAATCTTGTCAAACTCCCGGCGCTCAGCGAAAGCAGCAACAACTTTTGGTGTTGCTCTTGCTTTGATGTATATCTTCAAGGCAAGGTCATTATCAACAGTCTACGACAAAACAGCTTACTGCGGTCAGTATTCTTAAACAACGGGCTACTTGCAGAAAAAGAAACCAACTGAAAGTAGTAGACAACAGAAAAAATGTAACCTTCACAAGGTCGCCAAGTTCCTCACTACACTCTAGCTTATCCTCGGCCAACCAGTTCTCCAAGAGGTTCTTCTTATTCTGATTGACAACAAGTCGTGAAAGTTCCAAAGACTCAAAAGCATTGAGCTTCCCTCTTGTCAAAAGTGTACCAAAGTACTGCAACAGAGGAGGTGTTTGCCCTGCTTGAACGGGCACACTCTGCAAATAAGATAACATAACACATTACTTTTCACAAGATAAGAAACTAAGACACATATTAAATTGATTTTGGGACTCTCGGCAACCTTGAAGAGCAATAAATCTGATAGGGAACAACATGACTTGGTAACACAGCCAATACCTGAAATTTAGCTACAGTATCCGGTGTACGGAGTATGCCTTGTGGGGATTCTGCAGCAAGCTCAGCAGCCTCTTTGTACTTGGTTTGAGCAAACAACTCTTGGAAGCGCTGGACAACCTGATGCAATACAAAATTAATAAGATATGAGATCATTGTAAATAGCAGACAGCAACAAACTCTCAACATGCTGAATCCATCAGAACCACTGCTTTTAATAAATTTACCAATTACTAACCACAACAGTCAAAGTAAGAGTTCAGGTAATTTAAAGTCATTAGCCTTGTCAAATATTGTTCTAGAAGATGATATCAATACAACCAATTAACTAAGTCCACATTTGATCTAGAAAAAGGAGATGGATGTTGAAGAGCAAAAACCATGATTTGTAGCACATACTAGTTAGAAGTATGAAAAGTTTTCAGAGGCAAGAGATCCCATCATTTGACACTCCAATCTCCATCCAATCAAGAAATCAATTCAAAAGATAGTGCCTAGAGAAACAGGATTTTAACTTACCAAATTCTCAGCACCAGGAAGGTTTCCTTTTTTGGCAAGATTGACAGCAAGCTCAAGATTATTCAACTGCAACAAAATTTATATTTTATGTCTTTCACGGTCATAGATTACCAAATTATACAGTATTTGAAATGCATCTACAGAAATATACATGACACCAGAAAGATACGAAAGCATACGTACTTGGCCACTGACAAAAGGAACAATTGTTGCTTCATTTACTGTGGCTAGCAACACTTGGCCACGTCTGTTGATGGCATAGAAACCACCAATAGATGAAGCTTCTGAAGTCAGAAAAATAGGATCTGGGCTGATCCTATTTCTGTACACTGCGGTAGCTGTTTCCAAGTCATAGACAAACAGAAGCCCGAGCTTTGTGATGACATAAATTAAACCATACTTATGAGATATCTGCAGAGGTAACAGAGGAACTGTGTTACAAGAAGCTGGATTCTTTTAGTATAAAAAGAAAAGACAAAGCACAGATAACAGACAGGGAGAAAACAAACCTGCATGGCAACTGGGAAATCATCAGCAAAATCTGGAGGAAAGAAAAGATCTGCCTGTTTCTTTGAAAAAGAGGGTTTCCCTGCAAATTTTCAACTCATTAGAAAAACGACCAGAGTCATATCGGACTTGTTCTCTGCAGAAAGTCAGTAAAACAATGTTCAACTTAAACTAATCATGAAAAGAGAAAAGGAAAAAAAAGGAGGTACTCACCTGGCTGAGCGCCTAGCTCAATGACATGCAACTTTGATGTAACCTGTCCAGCATTTGAGGTCTTCGAGGCAAAAGAAATTAGTATGGAATCCTTATCATTTCCAGGTACCTGATTAAAGCATACAACACTCAGAGCAGGAAAACGTGGAAGCAAGGCCACCAGACAAATTGGAAATGGGGAAATTGTTTGGAGGAGCTTTTCTTACTCTTAATGAAGCAAATGATGCAGCATGAGCCTCAAGAGCTTGGCTGCGTTGTTGATCCACCGAAAACAATTGCATATTCCCTTTGACCAGCTGGGGCCTCTAACAGTACCAATCAAAATGGTAAGCCAAATGATAATAGTAAATCTTCACTGAATATTAAAATTATGAGGAATCACCAGAACAAGAACAAATATCATGATTAAACATATCTATAACAGAGATCAAACGGCAACATATTATTGAGCTTAAAGTTCTTTTGGTCCATTTTTGGTAGTGGAAATAACCTTGTTAATACCCAAATCCCTGCCATATTGTCAAAAGGATTTTCAAAACTAAAGATGGTCATTTTGACTTGCTGCAACTGGAAACATCCAACAGTCCAGCAATAAAACTCTTGCATTGCCACCACTCCCACTCCCCCCAAAAATAGAGATGAAGAAAACTCTTGCAGCATGATAGTTGAATGTGGCCAAATTGGCCATTATGTATGTTACAACAAATGGAGGGGTGATGATGCAACACACACACGTAAGAATCACATGAATTACAAAAGGTAAGAAGCCATTCAACCCTACATGACTTTTCCCAGTTTCCCCCTTTCCTAACGACATCAATGAATGTATTGGTGCGAGAAGCAAAATCTGGTACACAAAGTATACATCAAAACTAAGATTTCCATTAGCGACATAGCATAACAACAGTACACACCTCAGGTGAACCAGGGGCAATACCGATCAAAACCAACCATTTCTCTGAAGGATCACATCGATAGTTGATAATTTGGTTGTTAGATAGATTGGCTGTTCTATCAAACATCTTCACAGGCTCAGAATCACCTGTACAAAGAGAATTAGGGATTCTTAAGGGCAGACAGTCAACCATTAAAAAATTGTGAAAACAGTAATAAGAGGAAAAAACAGAGCTTCTCCAGGCAAACAGGAGGAAGAAAAGCCAGCAATGTTAAGAGCGAAGACGAAAGAGCAAAAAGAAAACCTTACCTTCAATTGGCCAATGGTACACAGAGGATTGTGTGACAAGACCTAAAATCTTTGGCGTAATCCACTTCCAGAAAACAACCTGAACATACAACAGATTTAAAGTTATATGAAATAATGCACATTAAAGGATCAGATGTCAAGAACTGCTGCAGCTAAAAGAATCTAGCAAACAAATCAAATAAAAGAGCTATTACCTGCTCGGGCATCTGATGTGATTTAATTTTCTGCTTTGCCTCAATATTGAAAATTTGCAAGTGATCTTGAGTAGTTCCTGGGACTTGAGCTTCAAGAGGAAAGAGGAGAGACGATTGCTTCATCAGCAAACATATAAGGACAGAATAAGAAATCAGCAATGGCAGAGAAGTCCTTTCACCATTTCCCTAAAAGTGAAGAACGATGACTTGCGCATACTACTTCTGTCACTCTGATTTATACTTTGTGTCCCTTATTTATTAATTTGATAACCAAAAGTACATTTGCTGTCATTCCTGTCGTCCTTTGCCTAGTTGCAAGTTCTTTTGCATATCAAGATGATGAATAAGAAGGGGAAGGAAATCTTTTTCACTAGAAAGTCTGAATAAGCCAACAAACCTAACAGGTCAGCAAATAATAAATAGCACTAGCATGTCTGAAATTGTCACCGCAACTTTATATGAAACAATAACTTGAGCTAATAATACAACCATTAAAAATTCTTAGCAAATATCAAATACCTTTTAGAGCCAAAATTCTGGAATTAGGATTCATAAGAGCAGAGTCTGCCGTAATTGGACGCCTCAATGGCTGCATAGGCATGTTCATATCAATAATCACCACACTATTTTGCGGTGCAGTCTCCCGAACACATATATACTTATCTGATTCCATGGTAACATTGGTGAACGTGATGAACTGCGGATTAACCCCTATACTTTGCAACTGCAACACCGACAGACACAAGAAAAACTCAATCCATATTTTAAATCTGGGAATGAACTAATATCATAGTTCTAAGCCACACTCCACACGCGTTAAATTGTCAAAAAAACTAATTAGAACACAACTCGATCCAAACTTTATATTTGAATAAAAACCAAAGGCTCAATGCCTAGCTCGCAGTCCGGCAACGAACTATCACAGTTCTAAGCCACATCTCACATGTGATAAGAAGCCAAAGCACTAATAAGAACACGAAATACAATCTAGCTATATAATTCATAAAGAAACTTAAAATCTCAGTCCAAAATGATATCCTTACGTGGGTCACAGATCTGGTAGTGTACTGATATCAAAGTTCGAAGCCGCATTTCAGACGTGCCAAGTTGTCAAAAACACTACTAAGAATAGGAAGAGATTTTAAGTTCGTAAAGAAACTTAAGTTCTTTGTTTTGGATGGTAGTGGTGGCTATGCTAGCTTGCACGCACCTCAACTACTTCAACGATACCGGGTTATTCTGCCCACCAAAAGCTAGGCAGATGGAAGGAAATCGCCCTACTGGTATTTTGCCTCCGCCGAGATTTGAATGTAAGAGCTGTTTGGCCAGGCTTCTAGTAGGCCAAAAGTACTTTTTTTATCAGAAAAGCACTTTTTCGAAAATTTAAGGTGTTCGGCCAAGACACTACTTTTGAGCAGCAGCAGAAGCAATTTTCTACTTTTGGGAAGAAGCTACAAATTCTACCTTATTGGTGGAAGCAGAAGCAGAAAATTAATTTTTTCGAGACAAAAATATGCTCACCATAAAATCCCTCGTTAATTTAACTTTTTCCTTTTTCTTTTTGTTTCTATCATCCCTTTCTTTTCTTTTTTATTTCAACCATACTTCTTTTTCCTTCTACTATTACTCATTGGAACAGTCTCTCTATTATAAATAAATCTTTCTTTTACATTTAGATAGTGAATTATGGAGTAAATTTTTAATGTATACTGAATTAATGATGTATTTTGATATATTTAATTCATCATTTAAACCATAAATATTAATACTAGATACCCAATATTATTATTCTGCATAACTATGTTGTTTAAAATCTTTAATATATATTTTACTTTATATTTTATATTTTAACTGAATAAAAATAAAAACTAATCAAATTATTTTATAATAAATATGTCTTACATAATATTGATTGTAAAGTAAACTTTTACTGTCCTTTTCTGTAATTTGATGCTAAAAAGTACTTTTTGAAAAGATTGACTAAACACAATTTGCTTATCAGATATTGCAAAAAGCACCTCTCAAATGAATTGGCCAAACACAACTTGTTTTTCTCCAAAGGTACTTTTTCGAAAATCACTTTTGAACAAACATACTTTTCAAAATTAGCAGTTTTTAGCAGCTCGGCCAAATGGGCTCTAAGACACTCATGGTTTTCCTCCCCACTACATTGACCACTAGGGCTTGGGTGCACAGAAACTCAGGTTCTTAATACAAAATAATATCATAACCTATAGCCAGTAATGAAATAATGTCACAATTCAAAGCCAAATTTCACACGTACTAAGCAGCCAGAATAACAAATAAGAACATAAAATCCAATCCAGATTCTAAATTCACATAGAAAATGTAGTTCTCAATTCCCGATAATATCATAACCTAAGTCACAGATCAGGGAATAAACTAAAATCACAGTTCTAAGCCACATTTTGTACGTGCTATGTTTCCAGAAACACCAATAAGAAAACAAAATTCCAGACATTAAATTCAAATAGAACTTAAGATCTCGAATCAAGAGAATATTATAACCTAGGCGCAGATCTGGTAATGAACTAAGCCACATTTCTCACGTGCTAAGTTGCCAGAAACACTAACAAGAATACGAAATCTCAGTCATATATTTAAATTCGCATATACTCTTGCTCTCTAGATTCAAAACAATACCATAACCTAGGTTGCATCTGTAATTAAGTAGTTTCACACCACATTTCACACATACTATGTTCACAGAAAAAGTTACATGAATACGAAATTCAGTCCAGATTTAAAAATCATGTAGAAACTTAAGTTCTCAGTCCAAAAAGATATCATACCCTGGGTCACACATCTGGTAATGACTTATCACAGTTCTAAGCCACATTTCACACATGATATTTTGCATAAAACACTAATAAAGATATGAAATTCTAGCCAGATTTTAGATAAACATAAAACTTAAGTTCTCAATCCAGAATGATACCCTAACATAGGTCACAGATCTGGTAATGAAGTAATATCACAATTCAAAGACACAATTCACACATGCTAAGCTACCAAATCACTAATAAGAATACGAATTCAATCCAGATTTTAAATTCACATAGACATAACTGAGGTCACAGATCTTATAATGAACTAATATCACAGTTCTAAGCCACATTTCAGACATATTAAAATGCCTAATTCAATCTAGATTTATAATTCAAATATAAACTAAAGTTATCAATCCAAAATAATATCATGACCAAGGCCTCAGATCTCGCAACAAAATAATCACAGTTCTAAGCTACATTTAGCTTGTACCAAGTTGCAAGAAATACTAATAAGAATACTAAATTCAATCTGGATTTTAAATTCACTATAGAAACATAAAGTTCTCAATTCAAAATAATATCATAACCTAGGATTCAGATCTGGCAATGAACTAATATCAAAGTTCTGAGCTACATTTCTGACGTATTAAAATAAAAATTTAAATCCAGATTCTAGTATCAGATAGAAACTAAAGTTCAAATATTTAAGACAATATCATAGCCTAGGGTTTCAGATCTTCAATCAAACTCAAATCACAGTACTAAGCAACAATTCACACGTGAAACACTAGTAAGAGTAGGAAAATCAATCAATTTTAAACTGTCAATATGAAATTGCAATAAATCGTTGGAAAAAAAAGTTAAACATGAATAATAGTCTACCGTTAGGGCTTCTTTCATAGTGATCGGAGCATTAGCGGCCGCCATGACGGCGAGATCTGTAGGGGATTGCGAATGGAAGATCTCCGATGAAGAAGAAACCCTCGGAATCCTCCGAGAGGAAAGAGATCTAGAGAGAGAAAGGAGTTCTTTTGAAGAGAGAGAAGGAGTGGGGAAGTGATAATATACGACGATGGTGAAAATGGAGTTTTCGTTTTGGAAAAAAATAATGAATTGGTAAAGAGGTTTAATTTGAATTCTCTAGTGTGCGTCCGTGTCAAAAAGAAAATATTGAGATTAAAGTTAATTTTTGTTAAAAAAAGATTAAAGTTAATGAAATGGGATAATGGGATCTGAAAGAACGAATTAAAGGAAAAAAGACACATATGTAGCTGAAAATACTTGCTACTTATTGAACTTATCAAATAAGACAAAAATTTAAATGGATTTATGTTAGGGTATTATCACTTTTAGCTCGTCCCAAAAATTATTTATATTTGATAGCCGAAAAAGTATATAAAATTTATATAATTTTTTTATAAAATGTACAGAATGTGTGTATATATATATATATATATATATATATATATATATATATATATATATATATATATATATATATATATATATATACGATTATTATTTTGAAAGCGGTTGTACAACGTAAATTTTCCATTATCTTATATCAATGAGTAAATAAATTTTTTACACAGTGTAATTTAACATGAAGTATTAGACTATTTATATAATTTTTTATGTTAGTAATTTTACTATTATGAATAGTCAATTATCCTTCACTATTATGAATAGTTAGTAATATCTATGGCTTATTTTTTTTTAAACAAGATTCAAAAGTATTTTTTTTTTGTCTTAAACTATATGCTCATTCAAACAATACCATATAAATTGGGACTAAGGGGATATGTTGTACATATATTTAATTACCTTTAGATGACTTGCTCAGTTAAACAATACTATATAAATTGGATGAAGGTAATATGTTGTACATATATTTGATTATCTTTAGATGACTTGATAATGTAAAAATATTAAACTTGTTAATGTGACGAGAATATACCCAATATTAATTCTGATTGTGTTATTATTATTATTAATATGAATGGGTTCGAACTTTGAACATTCAGTCAGGATGGCCGAGTGGTCTAAGGCGCCAGACTCAAGTTCTGGTCTTCGAGAGAGGGCGTGGGTTCAAATCCCACTTCTGACAAAGTAATTTTGTTGCTTTTTCCCATTCAACATAATTCCATTGCTTTCTTCTATTTCTAATTACATTGTCTTATCGTTCATAGAATTTATGCAGTTAACACTTAACAAGTTTCTTTTCTTTTTATGAAAAATCTTGCGAACAAAATCTCAGCATATTTAAATCGCACTTGGTACAAAATAATCTTGTGATTTTTCTCATTCATGTTCAGATTTTATTTTTCTCTTCTATGTTTTGTTACATTGTTTATCGTTCGTAAAATTTACGCACTTGACAAGTTATATTTTTTTCCTTTATCTTTTTCACATTCAATTGATCTTCTTTGGCATAGGATTCGATTACTTTTTATGAACAAAATTTCAGCAAATTCAGTTGGAGTTGCTCTTGTTCTTCTTATTCTTTATTTTCTAGAGTTTTGCTTTGTGCACCTAATTATAACAATTTTCATAAGCACGTCTTAAAAATAAACTCATATTTAAAATAGGACTTTAACCTTTAATAAAATAAAGCAAAAAGGTCATAAGTCATTAAATTCTAATATTTCATATCTAAATTTGATAATTAAGGTTTACAAGTCATCCCGGAATGGGGGAAAATATACAGGAAAATCATGCCTTCTATAGTCTAAATAATTTGCTTCCAAAACTAGTGTCTAACAAGTAACCTGTTAAGCCTATCCAAATTGAATTGACCTCAGATGATCCAAGGAATCTAGTAGATAACACACATATGTTCATCAACAATTGCCCTCTAATTCTAACACCTTAGCATTTGTAGTTAAAGGGCACCCCGGTGCATAGAGCATTCTCCATTCACCAGGGTCCGGGAAGAGTTGCACTCCTAGGGCTGTGATGTAGACGGTCTAACCTAATGCAAGCATTAATGACAGCTTCCACGACTCTAACTCGTGACCTTAGCATTTGTAGTTATCCAGCAAATTACATATGACACTAATAACTATACCTGTTAAACTTGATTAAGAATCAAAATATCTGATAATTTAGCCTGTGAACTTCCATGGTTTTGCAAGTGACCAAAACCTGAACACCAGCTACTTCATCATTCAAGCAGATTAATTCTTCCTAGCATTTGCTTATTGAACAAATTGACTTAGTTGAATGACCATTGCACTTATATCATCAGAGGATCCTCTTATTACTGCCAAATCAACAAGATTTTTGCAAGCAGATAATGGCTGCAGGTTATCAACACCTATGCACAAAGGTCGAATTAGCTCCACTGCTTCCTGATTACTAGCCTGAAAAATATTATACAAAAGGAAAATTTAGATCCCAATTTCCCAATCTCTTTACACAATTTAAACTTAGAGAATTTGGATTTATCCACAGCTTCAAATTCAAAAGATGAATGGAAGCTTTGGAGCAATGGTAAAGTTATTTTCGTGTGACCTATAAGTCACGGGTTCAACCTGTGAAAGTAGCCACTAATGCTTGCATTAGGGTAGGCTGTCCACATCATACCCCCAGGGATGCGGTCCTTCCCTAGCCGGCCCTTTACTCACAGCTTCAAAAGATACATTCTAGTACTACCATTCAAATTAACATACCTTTTCCCAAAGTCCATCAGAGGCAAGGATCAAGAATTCACATTCTGGTTCAAGGTTCAATATTTTTGTCTCTGGTTCAGCTATTACCCATCTCTTAAGATGGGAATCTCCTATTCCTCTTGACACAGCAAGAGATCCTTGTATTCTCCACACACCCCGGCAACAATCTACATATCCACCCTGCAAATAAATTTTCAAAAACACATAAGTATATAACATAGACGGTTTCAAATAATTCCGTTTCACAGCATTTCCACAATCGATGTTCTTGAAAAATAGTCATTGTTTCTTACCAGGCTTTGAATTCTTTCCATTTCATCTTGCCTAGAAGGCCGGTGATCGACTGTGAGCGCCTCTGCTACGCCTCCTCTGCTCATTACAGCGCGACAATCACCGGCATTTGAGACAATAAGTTGTCCATTTTGTATCAGTGCTGTAACACAACAACTCCCTCCATTTGTATTCAGCTTTAGGAAGTCTGTATCTGTAGTGAGGTAACCCTCTTTAACTGCCTCTTCAAGTCCGTCTTCACTCCGTAACGCTACTTCATTTATAATGTTCCTGCCCAATTTCTTTGCTGCAAACTCGGCCGCTTTTGCTCCGCCATGTCCATCAAATACACCAAAAAAGGCCTAAAATAAGGGTAAATAACACTCAGCATAGGAATATATCACGTGAAATAAATAAATATATCTAATTCAGTTGGGAATATTGCTTTTTGTAAGTATTACACCAGTTCATCAAATTTTCTTTACCTATGCTTATTATATGCAACAAAGTAGTAATTGAGTTAATTAACTCTACCGAAGACATGACTAAGTAAATAAAGTATGCTCTCTCTAACATTTTAAGCTTTTAGATGAGATGGTTACGCTTCAATAAATTTTGTTTAATGGAGTTGAACTTCTATTTATTCATTTTGAATCGTGTTGTTTACCAGTTTAATTTAATCTTATAAATGACAAACTTTGGGACAAGTTTTTGCAGTATCAATTCAGCTCTATTTGGACCTATATCATTTCAAGCAAGCTATCAACATTCAAAAACTACCATGTACCCATCTTTAGGCAAAATTCACTACCCAATATTGGAATTCTCAATTGAAGATTGTGATACCCATCAATACATATAGGCATAAGTGATAAGTTATTCTTCAAAGAGTTTAAATTATATGTACTACACAATCAGGTCATATACGATAACTAACATACAATCGATCAAAGCGCCAGGATAAACATTAATTGATGACTTAGCTAGTTAAAATGATAACTAATAAACAATCGATCAAAGCGCCAGGAAATCTTTATACTGTCAGTGTATATAACTTAAATCCTTCTTCAGAAATCTTAAATTGGAACTGTAAATAAAGTAGTAAGAGATAAGCAAACATTTCTAGCAAATAAGTATTATACCTGTTTAGAGCCGTCCTTAGATTCATCAACTATGGCCGAATACCGATCTTCCATTTCACCTCTTTTTTTCCCTCTTTTACAATAGACAGAGTATCCTTCTCCTTCAACTTCCACTTCATCTAACCTACTAATCTCTTCCCTCGGCGTTTGATCAACCTGTTCTAAACTCAACGACGAAATCGGAATCGTAATCCTCGCCGGCCTTTTCCTCTTCAAAATCGTCGACGACGACGATGATGACGTGGAACACACCGCCACCTCCCTCTCCGCCTCTTCTCTGAGATTTCTGTTGTAAGTCAACGGCGATAGAGGTGATTTTGGTGATGGAGATAATAAAGACGACGATGCATGAAACGAATTGCGATTTACTGGCGATGATAGAGATGATGGTTTACAGTAAAATGGCGAAAGTATTTTTGGTGTTTGTTGAGATGGTGAGAAGATTGGAGAGTTTGTTAATGCTATTGCACAAGGCATTTTTGCTTTCTTTCTTTAATTTTGCTTTGATTTTGATTTGCAGATTATAGTTTGTTTGCTACGTAAATTTGGGTGCAGCGGGACATTTATATTAACGTTACTACGTTGGTTCTTGTTTGAAAGAATAAGTCGCCAACGCGCCATGCAAGTGGCGGTGGAAAACGAAGACAAAACTTGTTCTTAGACATGACATTATAGTGGGCGTTTGGACAAAAGAATTGTATAATTTCAAAAAAAAGTAAAATTCTTTTTGAAGTGAAAATGGTATTTGAAAATTAGAAATGTGTTTGGACATGAATAAAATTTTGAGTTGTTTTTGAATTTTTTATAGTGCTCTGAGTGAAAATTTTGAGAAAACAGCTTTTTGAAGTTTATCAAATTTTTGAAATTCATCTTCAAATGAAAATTGAAAAATTTATGGTCAAATACTGATTTGAAAAAAGAAAAAAAAATCGAAAAAAGTGAAAAAATTCTTATGTCCAAATAGTTTCTTTTTTGTAATAATACTTATCCGTTTTTTCTTTTGTATGAAACATTTGGTTGTCCATAAAGTTTAATAAAAATATAAAAAAATTGAAAATTTTGATTTTTAATACGACATGAGATTTGTATGGCTATAAAATCATATGATTAAGAGCAAACTGAAAAGGTTAAAAGGTAAATTATTCCTAGAAAAAGGAAAGATATCATTTCTAGTACAACTTAAAAAGAAAATAGTGCTATATAAATTAAAATCGAGGGAATACTAAAATTGTAAAAACATTTCCTAGTAAACCTTGTCATACTATTGAACACACCCTCAATAATTTTTGCTAGCTTTTGTTTGGCGCTTAAGATAAAAATAACAAGGAAATGAAAAGGACAAAATATAAAATTGGTTGGTCGATTGGCATATAAGCATTGGAACGAGAGTGGGCGAATGCCAGCTGGTCCTCCATTTTAAAAAGGCGTTAGTAAGACCAAATGATATTAAATGGTCAAACACGTTTAATTTTCTTGGCAATGGATGACTGGCTGGCTGCTTTCTGTTTTCAATTGTTTTCTTAAGCATTAATTAAACTCAAAATTCATACTACTGAAGTGTATAGTTAGTAGTGAACTGGCGCTTAGTCGTAAGACTCGGTCTTCGCTTCTTCTCCTTTAGCCGACTGCATGTTGATGTTTAGGACCTAACGGCCGTGGGTTGAGGTGCTTTACCAACTGAGCAACCTTCACTTGTCAACCAATATTTGTATCATATTATAATATATATCCTCTATAATAACACTTCACTATATCAGCCAAAATATATCGGAACACACGAGACTGTTATAGAGAGATTTGATTGTATAAGAGTGTTTAATTTTAAAATATAAGGAATGTATATATAAGTGAGTTATATTAAAGGGCAGCTAGGTGCACAGAGCTTCCCGTATTCATGTAGGATTTGGGGAAAGGCTACACCTCGAGGGGTATTATATACGGTCTACGCTAATAAAAGCATTAATGACTGCTTCCACGCAGTGGTGGAACCACATGCATCCAAGGCGACACCCTTTGCCGAAAAATTACACTGTGCAAATATATTAAAAAACTTTTTATGTAGAACCTACTTAATTTCGTGTATATTTAATTTTTTATATTTTGATACCCCTTAGTAAAAATTTTAGTTCCACCATTACTTTCACAGTTCGAACATGTAACATATAAATCACACGAAAATAATTTTACAGGCTCCTCTTCATAAGTGAGTTATTACATGAATATTTAATGTACTTACCCATATTTTATCATTTTGAATTAGATGCGCATATTTTTTACCCTATATATATAGATACATTAAAAAGTATTAAAGATAGATATATAAAATAAGAAAAATAAAAGGCGTAGACTTTATGTGACTAGATCTGGTCAGTGAGTCATTTTTTGGATGGGTATGATGGTGGTCAAGTTTAGGAGTTGCAAAAAATGATCTTAAGGAGGAAAAATTCCTTTTTCTTTTCTTTTTCCTGAGCTAATTAGTCATAGTACAGCACCTTTCAGTAATAAAGTCTCAAATATGTGGGGCTTCTACATGCAATAACAAATACTTTGTCCAATCATGAACTGTTCTGCGTATATAGATGGATTCAAAATCTTCATTCAAATTTTAACGACAATTCTTTTGCTCTTAATTGAGGAAATAGTCTCAGCTGCCACTACTTTTGTCTTCCTTTTCTTTTGGTTTTATTTACTTTTTCTTGGTTTCTTTTTTTTTTTTTTTTTTGTGTGCGCGCCCCGGGGATGAAATTCAAGAAGAATTGGCCACGGCAAGTGGCACGCCTTCGGTATTTTCGAAATAATATATTATATATATGTATTGATTGACACCCTAAGACTCAAAGTTTAGACAGTAGTTGTTAGGCTTTTAAGCTTGATGCAGCTTAGAGAGGGTGAATGAAAAATGGAGGGAAAATGAAATATTTGAGTTTCCCTCCTTGGCAAAGGGACATTGTCCCATATTGGAGGAAGAAAAGACTTTTGATGGGTATATATACAATTGCTCTTCAATCCGGAATAACCCATAACCCGGTCCGGTCCGTTTTCTTTCCCGGATTATTTTAAAAATCCGTTTTCTGTTTTTCTTGCAATGTTTCTTCCCACCTGTTCCAACATCTATGGTTGTTTCTGAAAGGTTGCAAACCTTTTCAGAAACAGTGCCAAATGGTCTATAAATATGTCTTGAATCCTAGAATCTTTACTTACTAAATTTTCTGATTATCTTTTTCTTCTTCTGCATAATATTTTCCAGTGTGTTTAACGACCATTGAGTGGTTTGAAGTTCACCGGAGTTTTTGGTATCAATACACTGGTGAGTTAAATCGTTCTATCCTGGGAGGATATATTCCAGCACCTCGGGTACTTGAGGGGAATAATTTTCTTAAGGACACACTGTGTATTCAGTGGGCTCGATTTATTCCGAAATTATCTTCAGATATTATTTTGACATACTGTTTCTACTAACTTTCTGTTTCTGTTTCTATTTCAGAAAGTTTCATGTTTTTTTTATTGGTTATTACGGTAATACATTGGATAACAATCTTAAGGAAATTATATTTATATCATATTTTGTATTGGAGATTAAAACCTGTGTGGTTTTCTACTCCTTCTGAATTTTATTATTCTGATTTGAAGATATAAAAACTTCATCAGAGTATTGAAATTCACAAAATGATTTGAAGAACATAAAAGCTTCATCGTTTTTGTGAAACTGTATATAAAAACTTCAGTTTTTATTTATCATACGTACTGTTTATTTTTAATTACAGTATTGTTTACTGTTCTGGTTCTGCCATTAATTGAACTCTTTTGTTGTTGACAGTGAGAAATGGCAATTGATAACGGAAATTCTTCTTCCACTGTTGCGTAACAACGATAGCCTCGTCAACCCGGACTGTTGTTCCAACGGCCAAGAAATCGGAAAAATTTTCTGGAGCCAACTTCAAAGGATGGTAGCAAAGGGTGTTCTTCTGGCTTACCACACTTGGTATGCAGAAATTCACCAGTGAAGAACCTCCAGTACCTGCTACGGACATGCCGGACAACGAGAAATTCATGATTGTTGAGGCGTGGAAACAAGCAGATTCTTTGCAAAGGCTATATCTTAAGCGCTTTAAAGGATGACTTGTACAATGTGTACAGTGTGATGAATACTTCGAAAGAATTATGGGATGCACTTGAGAAGAAGTACAAGACTGAAGATGAATGCTTGAAGAAGTTCGTGGTTGCCAAGTTTCTAGACTATAAAATGATAGACAACAAAAACTGTTGGAACCCAAGTTCAGGAGCTTCAACTTATTTTTCACGACCTTATTGCTGCAGGTATGGTCGTGAATGAAGCATTTCAAGTGGCTGCAATGATTGAAAAATTGCCTCCTTCGTGGAGAGATTTCAAGAATTATCTTAAGCACAAGTGCAAAGAAATGAAGTTGGAAGATCTTGTGATTCGTCTCAAGATTGAGGAAGACAACAAAACAGCCGAGAAGAAGTCTCGTGGAAATTCAACGATCATGGAAGCTAATATCGTTGAGGAGACAGCTCCAAAAAGTAAGAAGAGGAAGAGGTCTTTTGGACAACCTAAGGAGCAGAACAAAAAGAAATTCAAGGGCAATTGCTATAATTGTGGAAAAGTTGGTCACAAAGCCCCTGATTGTCGTCTCCCCAAAAAGGATAAGAAGAAGGGACAGTCCAACATAGTGGAGAAGAATGATGACATTGATGATCTGTGCAATGCTTTCGGAATGCAACTTAGTTGGAAACCCGAAGGAGCGGTGGATTGATTCTGGAGCCACTCGACATGTTTTGTGCTGTCAAAGAAGCATTTGCGACTTACTCTACTGCTGGTCCCAAAGAAGAGCTTTCCATAGGAAATAATGCAACAACCAAGATTTAAGGTTATGGGAAGATATTCCTGAAGATAACTTCCGGTAAGGTGTTAACACTCAACAACGTTCTTCATGTTCCTACTATTAGGAAGAATTTAGTTTCTACTTCTTTACTTGCGAAGATTGGACTCAAATGTGTATTTTTTTCCTGATAAAGTTATTGTAAGCAAGAATGAAATGTATGTTAGGCTACCTCACAGAGGGCCTTCTCAAACTCAATGTAATGGTTGTTGACAGTATGAATAAAATTTCAGCTTCTTCTTATTTATTGGAGTCAAATGATTTATGGCATATTCGTTTAGGACATGTCAATTACAAAACCTTGCGGAAGTTAATGAATTTAGAAGTATTGCCTAAATTCGAGTGTAATAAATCAAAATGTCAAGTATGTGTTGAATCTAAGTTTGTAAAGCATCCTTATAAGTCTGTTGAAATGAATTCAAGTCCTTTAGACTTAATTCATACTGATATTTGTGATATGAAGTCGACACCATCTCGAGGTGGAAAAATTACTTTATTATTTTTATTGACGATTGCACTCGATATTGTTATATTTATTTGCTTAATAGTAAGGATGAAGCAATTGAAGCATTTAAGCAATACAAGAATGAAGTGGAGAATCGATTAAATAAAAAAATCAAAATGATTAGAAGTGATAGGGGTGGAGAATATGAATCTTCGTTTGCAGAAATATGTTCGGAATATGGAATTATCCATCAAACTACTGCACCATACACACCTCAATCCAATGGAATTGCGGAAAGGAAAAATCGGACATTAAAGAAAATGATGAATTCTTTATTGATAAGTTCCAGATTACCGTAGAGTTTATGGGGAGAAGCAATCCTTACGCTAACCGAATACTCAACAGAGTACCACACAACAAAACGCAATCTATTCCATATGAAAAATGGAAAGAAAGAAACCCACCTTGAAATATTTCAAAGTGTGGGGGTGTCTATCAAAGGTACAAGTTCCTTCACCTAAAAGGGTTAAAATCAGACCAAAAACTGTAGATTGCGTTTTCATTCGATATGCTACAAACAGTAAAGCATGTCGGTTTTTGGTCCATAAATCCGATAATCCTGAAATTTATGTTAATACAGTAATGGAATCAGATAATGCTGAATTCTTTGAAAACATCTATCCGTATAAAACTGAATGCGAGTCGTTAAGTGAAAGACCTAAACGACCTCGGTAAGAACCAAAGGAAAATACTCCAAGTGTAGAAGATTCAAGGCGTAGCAAACGTCAAAGAACATCTACTTCCTTTGGACCAGATTTTGTGACATTCTTGTGTCACACCCCTTTTTCAACCTCACTATACCCTCTTAAAATAATAAAAAGATTTTTGAAGCTCGAAAGGGTTTTCAAAATTGAAAGTGACAAATATTGTGTTCAAAAGGACTTTTCAGAGTCGCCACCTGACATTTGATTTCAGTGTGTCAGGTAACCGTTTTCTTTTTTTTTTTAGAAATAATTTTTCTTTTAAAACACTTTGGACTCCAAAACTAAGTCTGCACCAGAGTTCTAGGTAAGGGGGTTCATTTGACTCGGGGAGAAGGTGTTAGGCATTCCCCAAGTACCGTGAAAGTCACGGTTGCGTACTCGATCTAGTTAACTTTTAAAATATTCGAATAGAGGTAAAGAAAACACATAAAAGAAAATAAACACAAAAGAGGCTCAAGGTCGTCCCCACCTAAGAAGAGAAAATGAAAATAAAAGAAAAGAAAAGAAAAGAAAAATCCTAAGCTAACCTATACTATGACTTCTCCACAATGCTCGTCAAGGGCTCCAAAATATTTACAAAGTTCTTCGGGGCATTCCCCGGATAAATTTAACTAATGGGGCGACTTCTCACCTCAAAAGAAATAAAAGCCGAGACTTAAATTTTGCCTAGCCAAGCGTAGTCGGCCCAATCATGCTCCTAGCGGACGATGTAATAAAAGCAAAACAAATAAACTAAAGAAACAAAAATTAATTTCATGCTCATTCCCTTCTAACTTTTCCTTTTATTAGACCGAGCCAGATACCTAAGCATGGAAACAAATCAATTACTAATGGGCTTCGGCCTCTCCCACTCCCACGGCCCAACAATCATTCAGCTAAACAAATTCCATAAGGCCAGATAATGCAGAAAGACACACAAACACTGAGGCAATAAACTAATAAAGAAGATAGTAGCAAAATAGAATAAAGAAGGACTGGTGTGCCTGAAATATGATAAGAGCCACCTAACATCTTGTTGATCTCACTCACAGCACCCAAACTAACACCATTTAAATGAAGGACCTTTTCTTAAATTCAATTGAAATTTCTGCAACACCCACATGACACCAACTTATCAACAGAACATGAGAACATGATTTTCTATTGGAACAAAGCAGCGTGAAGGGCAACTGATAAAACAATTCGACTATCTAGGATATCACAAGCAGACAAGCATATTGAAATATACGCCTTAGGCCTCACCAAAGCATAAACTCCTCACAGAGAAAACAAGAGAAACAATTCACGTTCTGTCTCCGCAAAACATGAATACTAACCTTCTGTTGTTTACAAGTGAAGTTAAATGCACATAGATCCATCAGTAAGATATCACCAGATGTGAATGAATCTAAACACTAGTAATCTGAATACACTCAGTGCGATTCAACATTAAACGACAATCACAGACATTCCAACTTTGTCAATATTCCAGGTTCAAACTCAATTAAGCCAACGAAATAAGCTCGAGAGCAATGAAATAATCATCCCGGACCTTAGCTATGTGATTTATCTTCTAATTAACAAAAGAAGCAAAGCCCAAAATGCCATGTGCTTTCAAACAGAAAGGCTAACGGACTGAAACACGCAAGAATACCTTTCATGGAGGAAGTGATCTCAATGTGCAAATCAGGAATGCCACTAATCAAAAAACTCCCTAGGTTGAAATGTATATTAGAGTCAGATTAACATTCAATTACTCTTAACCGAATTCATTTGAGGTGAAATGCGTGCCGACATTTGAATTTACAGATGAACTAGCAAAGACGAGCAGAATTGGCAGCAAACCAAAGTAACAGTGAGCAAAATGCAATAGGATATGCATGCTAGTCTGACTCTAAGCATGATTCAATCATTTCATATGCTACTTCGAGTAAAAGCATCCTGAATACTCAAAGAATGCAATCAAGACAAACATTAACGCATATGAAACTGCACAATTTCACAATCAGTCGAATATCAGTCATTTAGGTTAGAAAAAAACAAACAATCCGAGCTAAATTGACATTCCAGAACATTTAAGCGTAACCCCCGTATACATTCACATTTACTTTTACATATACCTGACTCCCTTTTACGCAGGCCTCGGAGACGTCGCTAAAATGAGGCCGGCTCCACCTGGGGAAGAGGTGGTTCCCAAACCAGCCAAGGACAAGAAGATGAGAAGGACCTCGCCTTCCAACACCCCGAAGCCTAAGAAGAGTAGGGCTCGTAAGTCGAAGGATGACTCTACTCCTTTGTCTGTCGGCGTAGCCCATAGCTACGAAATGGGGAAGAAGAGGGGGAGGATGCCGCTGTGAGCTGGTGCCTCGAAAGAGGGGAAGCGTCGAGGCTTCTAAGGCAGCTGGGTCGGTGACGGTCGAGGAGACTCATCCTCGAACCGAGGAGATCTCGGAAGGTACTCCGAGCAAAGTCCCCGAGTCATCGGGGGCCGAAGAGATTTCCTGCCGTGACGAACAAACGGCAAGTATGACCGAAGGGTCCGGTAGTAGGGCTCTTTAGAAGGGAGAGAGTGCCCTAAGTGACTTGCATGGGGAAATCACTATCGATGTTTCGACACCCGGCCCTCAATTTTCTGAAGGGCAATTTCGGGAGGCTCGAGCAATGGAGACCCTCGATGTGGGAACGGCCCATGATGGGGAAGACATATTCCGCGGCTGCCTTGCGGGGGTTGATGATGTTTCCGACCTAGACACATCGATGGTTTTTGACGAGGCCCATTGCATCCTGAACCAGGTAAACTTCATTCCCTGTTATCATGTTTGATCTTATTTTCTTCTTGCCGACTTCTTTCTTTTCTTCATAGGCTGTGGTGCTTCATCGGGAAGTGTTCAACAAGTCCCAAGCCGAGCTGAGCCGGTGTGAGGCCGATCTCAAGAAACTTACTGAGGAGAGGGATGCCCTCAAATGCCTCTATGTGAAGAAAGAAGAGGAGATCAGGGACCCCTGAGCAGACTTGGCTCAGGCTCGTAAGGAAGGAGCCGAGCTAGATGCACAAGTAAATATCATTTGAAAGAGTACGGTCTACTCGATTCGATTATGGAGGCTAATACTTCAGTATCTCAGTTGCAGCAAAAAAATTGGAGAGGATCGAGCTGCTCCGAGGGGAGGTCGATCAAATAAAAGCTAACTGCGATCGGTGGAAGGAGAACATGGACCGCCTTGCTGCGGAGAAAGAGGCTACCTTGGCCAAATTGTTATCGGTCGAGGTCCAACTTCGGCGTGTCAAAGAGAAAAGTTTGGCCCAGGCCAAAAGGATCGAGGAGCTCGAAGCCGAGCTTCCTGAGGCCAAGGCAGAAGTCGGGGAGGCGAAGATCTCGGCTGACAAGTCTATAGCTGTGTACTTGGATGATGCCGAGGCTGCTCAAATGCAGCTAAGGGAGGCCTTCAATAGAGAGAGACAGAGCAATGACTTGGCGAGGTGCCAATCTCGGAGGGAGACCCTTGAGGAAATCCATGCTCGAGGTTATGACCTCTCTAAAGAGATAGCTCAAGCTAAAGCGGTTGAAGCTGATGCTAGGTTGCTTCTCTCCTCCGACAATGATGATGGCGATGAAGGCAGCCAAGATGGGTCCGATAACGATGAGGAGCCCGAAGGAGAAGCTGCTCCCGAGGGAGAAACCATCCCCGGGCATAGTTAGGATTTTTTTTTTTTTTTTGTAAGACCTTTGACGGTCTTTTATACATATCCTTTTTCAGATGTATAAAAGAAAGTTTCTCTTGAATGCCTTCCCGATCTTTATAAATATGTCTTTTGCCTTGTAAAATTTTTAGCACAATTTTATGCTTTGAACGGTGTTCGATGCTTTGGTCTTGGGTGGCTTCCTCGAAACCATGACCCTTAAGGGTTTGTGTCGGATAACAACGAGTCCCCGAGCCATAATCAAGTATTGTTTATTTGGGCTCGGGATAGTCGAACCCTTGGGTTCGGATTGAGTGAGAACAAGATCTCAAACTCTAGGTGTATTGGCCCTTAGGCTTCTTAGATCGGGCCGATATGACCTCTAAAAGATGGCTACTATTCCCCTCTTTTGGCTTAAAATACTTAGTGAAAATTACTTTATGCCTTAGCATGTATTTTTTACCCATTGGTTTTTTTTTGAGGGTTCGAATTGATTGAAACCCTTCTGCTTTTTGTGCCTTAGCACGTTTGTGTTAAGATAATTTGATACCTCTTAAGGTTTTTTGAGGGCTGATTTAATCAAATCCCCTTTTCATTATTTGCCGAGGGTAGCCTTTTTTAACCAGTTTTTCAAAGAATTTGAAGGCCTATTGTGATTGCGGGATTCGGACGTCTCCGAGCCGCGTTAATTTGGCCGTAGCCTTTGGGTATGCTTCTTGAGCTTATTCCGCAATAAAACTTCAAATTTGTTCGAAGTGTTAGTCCCCGAGAATGATGGCCTTGGCCTATAGATCGAGGGGCGCCTCTTTGAGATCTTATGAATTCGAGTTTAGATAACTCGGATATGTTGACTGTCAATGATAGTCCCCGAGTGTTCGAGGTATGTTTGCGCTTGGCTCTTGAGCCATTTCACAAAATCATAAGTATGGAGCTCGTATAGTAGCAAATTTTCTTTGAGACACAAAGTGTTTGATATAGAAAGTGTCACGACCCCAAACCGGAACCGGTTGTGATGGCGCCTTTCGTGAAAGAAGGCCAACCGACACAAACCCCCAAAACTAATTAACGGTTATAATAATTCATAAACAGTCATTAATTCCCAAACAGAATGAGTTAAAAGAAAATGCGAAAACAAAACACAGCCCGACATCGGGGGTGTCACCAGTCATGAGCATCTAAAATCCGTCTAAGAGTATGAAAAGACAACATAGTCTATTACGAAACTACGACAAATGAAATAAAAGTAGGAAGGAGAAGCACTGGGCTGCGAACGCCGAGCAGCTACCTAGTCAACTCCAAATAAGCCTGCTGGAAGCAAATCAACCCTCGCTAGCATGACCTGAGACTCCTGAATCTGCACACAGAGGTGCAGGGAGTAATGTGAGTACGCAAACTCAGTAAGTAATAAAAGTAAAGGCAGCTGAGCGAAAACACGTAAATACACAGCAAAATGCTACAGCGAGGCAGCGTAAAACCAGCACAATGCAGTAAACAGTAAAAACTCATAAAAACTTCTTAATTCAGTAAAACCATTTTTTTAAAACATCTTTTAGCAGTTCAAACGAGTGAATGAAAACCAGAAAAAGTCCCTCGGGCAAAAATACCAATAGAACCAGCCCCTCGGGCTATCTCACAATCACTCGTATCAGCCCCTCGGGCAACAACATGGAACAACATCAGCCCCTCGGGCTATATCACATTACAAACTAGGTACCTACGCTCATTGGGGGTGTACAGACTTCGGGAGTGGCCCCTTACGGCCCAAGCGCAATAATAAGACATCTCGTTGCATAATCAACAGTCTCTCGGCCTCATATAAATCACAAGCCACCTCGTGGAATAATAAATCTGGCCCTCTGCCTCTCATATATCACAATCAGTACCACATGTTGCGACGTGCAGCCCGATCCCATAGTATCCTCACAACACAGGCCCTCGGCCTTAATTAGTCAGAATCTCACAAGCCACACGGGCAACAGTAAAACATGATGCTCAGTCCAAAAATAGCATTTAAATATCAAAAACGAGTAAAGATGGCTGAGTTGTGGAAACAGTAAAAATATAGCGTGACTGAATACAAATACTACGTCAGAATAATGAGGAATAGCAGAAAAATCCTGGCACGAGGCCCCAAGTATGGCATTCAGCCCAAAACATGATGATAGCAAACAATTTTCAATCAAATACGCAATTAAACAGACATACGGGACGGACTAAGTCACAATCCCCAACGGTGCACGACCCCACGCTCGTCATCCAGCGTGTGCGTCACCTCAAAATAGCACAACAATGTAAATTCCAGGGTTTCATACCCTCAGGACAACATTTACAATCATTACTTACCCGGCCCAATCTCTAGCCCGCGATGCCTTTGCCTCTCGTCTCGGCCTCAACTCGCGTCGAATCTAACCAAAATCAGAATCATGACGTCAAAATATGCTAAGGGAATGAAGCACATGCAAAAATAATCAAATTACGACACAATTCCCAAAATTAACCNGCATCCTCGCCCTCTACACCACTGAAAGTAGGAGGCTGGAGTGTGCCAAACCTCTCTAATCTGCGCTGCTCGTCCTCTAGCATAACTGGAGCTACATAACCCTGAGCAGCTGCCACCGGCTAGGCTAGTGGTGCCTCCAGTGTCTGCAACCCCTGAACAACCTGATCGGGTGTGCGGGCGGCAGGAGTCTGAGTGTCTCCCCTGGCCTGAGAAGTGGCTGCGGCAGTAGAAACTGCGACCGCCTGAGCAAGACTCGTACACACTGTCAAGATCTGGGCCAAGGTCTCCTGAAGACCTGGAATCACAATGGGCACAGCTGGTGCCTAAGCTGGTGCTGCTGGAGCGCCCACAACTGGGACCTGGTCCTGAACTGGGGCGGCTAGTGGATTTGCAGGTGCTGCCCTAGCTGCAGTGCATGCTACACCTCTGCCCCTACCACAGCCTCGACCGTGTCCTCGGCCTCTAGTGGCCCCAGCTGGTGGTACTGGTGGTCGTCCATCCTGTTCGGTTGCTCATGTCCTCACCATCTGTGAGAGAATAGAATAACATAAGTTTAGTACTCGGGTCAACAGATTCGCACGACAATAATTTCAAGAATATGAAGTTTTCCTAAATACAGACGTCTCCGTACCGATCCGCGAGACTTTACTAAACCTGCTCATGACTCGTGAGACCTATGTAACCTAGGCTCTAATACCAACTTGTCACGACCCCAAACCGGAACCGGTTGTGATGGCGCCTTTCGTGAAACAAGGCCAGCCGACACAAACCCCCAAAACTAATTAACGGTTATAATAATTCATAAACAGTCATTAATAGGTGATAAATCCCAAACAGAATAAGTTAAAAGAAAATGCGGAAACAAAACACAGCCCGATATCGGGGTGTCACCAGTCATGAGCATCTAAAATCCGTCTAAGAGTATGAAAAGACAACATAGTCTATTACGACACTAGGACAAATGAAATAAAAGTAGGAAGGAGAAGCACTGGGCTGCGAACGCCGAGCAGCTACCTAGTCAACTCCAAATAAGCCTGCTGGAAGCAAATCAACCCTCGCTAGCATGACCTGAGACTCCTGAATCTGCACACAGAGGTGCAGGGAGTAATGTGAGTACGCAAACTCAGTAAGTAATAAAAGTAAAGGCAGCTGAGCGAAAACACGTAAATACACAGCAAAATGCTACAGCGAGGCAGCGTAAAACCAGCACAATGCAGTAAACAGTAAAAACTCATCAAAACTTCTTAATTCAGTAAAACCATTTTTAAAACATCTTTTAGCAGTTCAAACGAGTGAATGAAAACCAGTATAAAATATAGAAACAACAAACAGCCCTCGGGCAAAAATC